>NW_028261393.1:15319759-15469759 GCF_051295495.1 Thamnophis sirtalis | reverse complement strand
AGATAGATAGATAGATAGATAGATAGATAGATAGATAGATAGATAGATATACAGACAGACAGACAGACAGACAGAAAGTCAGAAAGACACACACACACATAATCTCCAGAATATAGAAATCCAATCGCTAGTTGTACATACAGTGTCCCAGTTGACAGTTGAGAGCTCTTGCCTGTTTTGTTTTAAATGTCTTGTAAAATATCTTATGAGCTAGTCATGTGCGCACCATTTGAATGCATCTATAAACATTTAATGGTCTGCATTTCAGGCTCATTCACATTCAAAGGCACTTGGAGACGCCTAAGGAACTCAAAATTCTGTTTCTCAGAGAAATGGCCACAATTTCCAATCTCAAACTCTCAATAACAGGATAACAGAGTTGGAAGGGACCTTGAAGGTCTTCTAGTCCAGGTCCCTGCTTATACAGGAGATCCTATACCATTTCAGACAAATGATTGTCCATCCTCTTAAAAACCTCCAGTGATGGAACACACCAGTGATGGGATTCAGCCACTTCGCACCTATTCGGGAGAACCAGTTGTTAACATTCTAGGCAGTTAGAGAACCAGTTGTTGGAAGAAATCTCCTTTTGTGTTTTTTCCACTTTAAAGGGCTGATCCTGTAAGGAAGGCAGGAAGGAAACATTCTGGTGTTGTTTCTAGCCTGATCTTTATTGCCCTGCTTAAAGAAACTGCCTCTCTGGTTAACCCTTATTACATTGTAACAGCTAAGGCAAAGCGCCCATCGATGTGAGTGACGTTGAGTTGGCCATGCCCACATGGTCACATGACCACTGAGCCACACCTACCCAGCTGGTCATTAGGGTAGAGAACCACTTGTTAAATTATTGGAATCCCACCACTGGCCCTGTTACAAACCTAACAGTTGCGCTCAGCCAATATGTCAAGCTTGGTTCATTTTGATGTCGGACACATATATATTTTTTAGAGTGGGTTCATACCCAACCTGTTTGATTAGTTTATAATTTCATGTATTGTGCAGAGGGCAGAGAACCGGTTGTTCAATTATTTGAATCCCACCACTGGAACACACCCACAACTTCTGGAGGCAAGCTGTTCCATTGATTAATTGTTCTCACAGTCAGGACATTTCTCCTTATTTCTAGGTTGCTTCTCTCCTTGATTAGTTTCCATCTTTTGTTTCCTGTCCTGCCTTTAGGTGCTTTGAAGAATAGGTTGACTCCCTCTTCTTTGTGGTAGCCCCTGAGATATTGAAACACTGCTATCATGTCACCTCCGGTCCTTCTTTTCATTAAACTACATTCATTAAACAATGACTTCAGTTTCAAGGTAAAGATGATAACAACCTTTAGCGGATGTTGGCTGATGTCTGAACATCCAAACAGGGCGAGGCCTGCTTTGTTTTTGGGCAAGAGATGATCCAGAAATTCTAGGGATTGAGGATTTCAAAAAACATCATAGAAAATAGCAGGAGCGGGGGACTTCCATACTGTTGCCAAGAAAACAGCATGTTCTTGTCATGTTCTCACCAGAAATCAAGAGCTACTTGAGGGAGACTTTATCTCTTTAAAGATAAAAGAGTATTGTATCCACTTTTAGCTCTGGAAATCAGGCTGGGTTACCCAGTCACAGTTTTTGCCCTGTGTGGAAAAGCTTTGCATTTATTTTGCACACTGATGCTTAGGAGACTGGAGACTAAAAAAATATGACGACTGGTTGCAGGGTTTGAGTATGTCTAGATATGTATCTGAATATATATAGATATTGGAACACTGATATTGTGTCACCCCTGGTCCTTCTGAATGAAAAGAAGGACTAGGGGGTGACATGATAGCAGTGTTCCAATATTTGTCAACCCTGAAGTGAACCCGGCTGAAGCCATCCTGGAAGCTTCAGGGTTACCACACAAGGGGGGGGGGTAATAGTTAGATGAGGTTTTGTAGCCAAAACAATAAAGTTTTCCTGTGGGAACCAAGGACATTCTCACAGGTGGCTGGCCAGAGGAGGAGCAAGTAACCAACCTAGCACCTGGATTGGACAGTGCGACCAATGACTTGGGGGAGAAAGGGGAAACATTTTTTTTAATGAGGTGAAATTTCAGAGTCAGCTTTCACCAGTTGTGCCAATATGAAGTATCCAGTAAACTGTTCATTGAGAAACCTGCCTGCCTCGGAGTTCTGTTTTTTTATGGGTGCATTACTTGGGAACGCTGACAATATCTATACATCACCACAGACCACTTTCAGGTAATTCAGTGCATTCTCTTCTTGGCTTATGAATATGCTTCTTTGGAGAGCGATGCACCTGTAACCTCTGGAGTTGGAATGTTCAGAGATGACTCTAACATACCACAAAGTCCTTCGTGGTATGTTTGATTGTTTATTTTGTCTTCCAATGTGCTGGGATGTTGGATATGACTGAACAATTGGAGAGCAAAGGAGAATGGTGAGCTCCTGATCGAGTTATTGCAGCAGGAGGGATGTATAAGGAGAACTCAGGAAAAAAAATAGGGTAACTTTTAACAGGCTACAATGAACCTGGAGCAGCAAAATGAGCAGTCAAGGTGACTTGAAGCTTTGGCCGTGATTAAATATACTGGATCCTTGGCCTTGGCAGAAATGAGCGTGATGTGATGAGCTTTGTATTCTGCAGGAAGAAATGAAATAAAAATATTTGCCTAGAATATTAATTGGTCGGAGCACAACACAGCATCTGCAAGAACAGAGAGAGCATGTCCCACTGGATTGTCGTCTTTCAGAATGTAAGGGGAAGATCCATGTTAGAAATCTCAAATAAATTACTCTCAAGGCAACAGAAGCTTAGATAGCTCATTCTCACCTCATTCTCAACGTCCCCTTCTTCTTTTGCCCTCAGTTGTTCCCAGCATGAGGCTCTTCTCCAGTGAGTCCTTCCTTCTCATTAGGTGGCCAAAGTATCTGAGTTTCCTCTGCAGGATCTGGCCTTCTAAAGAGCAGTCAGGGTTGATCTCCTCTAGGACTGACCGGTTTGATCGCCTTGCAGTCCAAGGGACTCGCAGGAGTCTTCTCCAGCACCAGAATTCAAAGGCCTCCATTCTTTGGTGCTCAGCCTTCCTTATGGTCCAACTTTCACAGCCATACATTGCAACTGGGAAAACCATAGTCATGCACTTTTGTTAGCAAGGTGATATCTCTGCTTTTTAGACTGTATTCAGTGCTATTTCAGATCTTCCTTGAAATTTGGTGTTCACTGTGATGAAATGTGGGCAAATTTTCCAGACTTCAAGGAAGATGTGGAGAAAGGTTGATCAGCTGAAAATCTACATCAAGTTGGATTCTCCTGGGGTGAAATTAAGGCTTGTGTGTAACACTTCATTTTGGAAGTTTTTTAAAAGCAACTAGCCTGAAAAATGATGGGATTTATATAAGCAAAGAACCCTTTGATGGAGCCAGGACTTTGTATCATGGGGAAGGAATTTGTTCCTGGACAAACTGCCCAGTTCAGAGTAGGCAGATCAAGCAACAGCTGGTGTGTTGTGGCCAAATTTCTGGAAGGCAACAGAGATCTTTCTTAGCAGAACCCTAGTTCTGTTCTCACCTTTAAGTAATCACATTATTCCGTGTTGAAATAGATAATTTATTGATTGTTCAGTCTTACCAATCTGAAAAATACAGGACAAAAATAAAATACAGGGTTTATATCCAGGGTAAAATAGATAAAAGGAAAATGCAATGATAAAATACATATGTGGGGTGCTTGGTGCTCTCTGAGCTGGGTAGTTTTCTTGCAGATGTTTCATTACCAAACTAGGTAACGTCCTCAGTACTAGATGATGATAACAGCATTGATCGTGTTATCTATTCTTGCAGACATTTGGCAATGAAACATCTGCAAGAAAACCATCAAGTTCAGAGAGCCCCAAGGACCCCACAGTTCAGCCCTGAGCTACAAGTATATTTTATACGTATAAATGCATATGTGGTACAAAGAATCATCATCCAAGTAAATTCATTGCATTTACAGGATATCCCCATTGTGTCACTCTAACGGGTTCTTAGATCAGCTGCCTTAGTTATAATCTTAGCTATTCGGCTCATGCTTATAGATTGGAATCCAAGAGGAAATAAGACAATAGGAAGATTCAAGATGTTCTTTCAAGTAACAACGTTAAGTATCTAAGCTTAAGAGATGCATATAGTTGAGAGTGTAATATGAGCAATATATGGCTGGAGATTGCACATAAAAGTCATGATGTGGCAGATGGTGGAAGCACCCATAATTGGCCATGAAATCCAGCAACCCAAATCTGGCTCTATGTTGAAATGGAAAGGACAGTGCGGTGTAGTGGTGCAGCCAATGCAATCCTAAATTGCATTAACAGAGGGATACAATCAAGATCAAGTAAGCTATTCATACCACTCTATAAAGACTTAGTTAGACCACACCTAGAATACTGCATCCAATTTTGGTCACCACACTGTTAAAAAGATATTGAAACTCTAGAAAGAGTGCAGAGAAGAGCAACCAGGGTGATTAGGGGTTTGGGGGCTAAAACATATGAAGAATGGTTACAGGAACTGGGCATGGCTAGTCTAGTGAAGAGAAGGACCAGGGGAGACATGATAGCAGTCTTCCAATATTTGAGAGGCTTATATAGAGAGGAAGGGATCAAGCTATTTTCCAAAACACCTGAAGGCCAGGCAAGGAATAATGGATGGAAACTGATCAAGGAGAGATTCAACCTAGAAATAAGGAGAAATTTTCTGACAGTGAGAACAATTAACCAACGGAATAGAAGTTGCCTTCGGAAGTTGTGGGAGCTTCATCACTGGAAGCTTTCAAGAAGACGAGATTGGACAGCCATTGGTCAGAAATGGTGTAGGGTCTCCTGCTAGGGTGTGGGGGTTGAACTAGATGACCTACAAGGTCCCTTCCAACTCTGCTAATCTGTAATCTGTAGGTGCTGAATTGTCCCAAGTAGGGAGACCTATATTTAACAAGATCCAATCTGGATTAGTCTTCTGGGCTTGTGGACTCATGTTGGAGCCCATCCTCATGGAACTTCTCCCTCACCAGAATGTGATGCGAGAGAAGTTCTCTGAGGATGGGTTCCAGTATGAGTCCAAAAACTCGGAAGACTAAACCTCTGGTCCCATTGACCAACACAGATTGACTAACTCCAAAGATACATGTCCCATTCTCCTGGGACATATAACTTTCCCTTCAATTTGTGACCTAGATTTAAGTCTACTTCATCCATGGAGTCACACACTGTATAACATGGGGGCACTCTCTGCCAATCCATCCTACTTGATAGAGTAGTTGCCATGGGGGGGGGGGGGAAACGAGGAGGCAACCCTGCTGTGTATATCCTCCTCCTCCTCCTCCTCCTCCTCCTCATCCTCATCATCATCATCATCATCATCATCATCATCCTCTGTAGACTGTCAGATCCACAAGGATTCTTGTCAAGTCTTATGTGAATACACTGTAAGAATAAACCTGGATAAATCACGGTGTGGGTGTGCTTCAGCCCAAATCCTTGAACTATTTTTCATGCATATTTCTTTTCATTAAAACTGTTATCCTTCCATGTCACTGAGATAATAATTATCTCTAAATATTTTAATATGTCCTGGGGACTGACTCAGGAACCTGAATTCCCAAGATATTAAAGTCGAGGGAGAGCTATTACATATTTCCCAACTTAACTAGATTTCCCTAAAAGCACAAACATCACCTCTGGTTTTAATCTAAAACTCAAACTTGGAAATAGTGGGGTTTTTTTCTCTCTCCTTTGATTAGATTGTAAAAAATCCTGCCTTTTTAAAACCCCAATTAGTTTCGTAGAGCAGTGGATCTTAGCGTAATTGTTGGAATATCTGGAGTTTGTAGACCCCCAAGTCATTCCACTTTGCCTTGTAAATCAGCTCCCCGCAGGCATAAAAGAGAAGAGAAGAACCTTATCCACATTGAGTCTCAGTTCAAAAATAGCCCAGGTCTCTAGAACCTCACAAAGTCACTCAGTGACCAATTTATTTCTGGCTCAGAAAAATGTACAGCTAGTCCTCAGTTTATGATCACAGCTGAGCCCAACATTTCGATTGCTAAGTGAGACATTCGTTAAATGAGCTTTGCTCCATTTTACAACCTTTTTTTGCTTCCCCAGCAGCATGAAGCCGAGTCCTCATCCCGATAAACCCCTTTTATTTTAATTGACAGTGAATTCAAATCCAGCAAAGTCTTTCCTCTCCACAGCCTTTCAAGTTAATTCACAATTACTGACCTTTATCAGGCTTGGAGAGTGGCCAGGCCCATATCTTTCAGATGCCGTAATACTTGGCAAGCATGCAAGAATGGACTAATTGTCTCCTGCAAACACCCCTCCCCTTTTGCTCCTCTTTTATTCCCTGTGGGGAGGGGACATTCACCATCCACCTATGGCCTTACTCCCAAGTTGACCTTGGTTCCTTAGTTGTTCACTTCATCTGGCAACTCTGCGCATGCGCATACTGGGAACAGGCTCCAGCTGTTCCTCTGCCTCACTGATGTCTGATTCTGAAGGCAGCTGATAACTGTCAGATAGCTCTGGCCCCCTCTCTGCCTCCGACACAGAGCCCTCATCAGAGCCTTCCCCAGACTCCAGGATTGGCCCATGTTCCTCCCCAAACTCCTCACTGTCCGAATTTGCTGCCAGCTCTTCTGGTTGCTGTTGGGCCACAACACTATAGTATTTAAGAGAATCATTGTAGTTGGTATGTTAATAACATGTCAGAAAATCATAAAAGGTGTTCACATGACCTCAGGACACTGCGACTGTCATAAATAGGAATTGGTTGCCCAGCATCCAAATTTTGATCACATGACCATGGGGATGCTGCAATGAATGGTTTTAAGTAAGGAAAAGGGTGTTAGCTAAATCACTTTTATCAGTGCCATTGTAACTTTGAACAGTCCTTAAATAAACTGTTGTAAGTCAAGGAATATCTGTAGTAAAATGATAATAAAATATTTCAAGTGTTGTGGTTCTTTAGAGTAGAGATGTCCAATCTTGGCAACTTCCAGACTTCAACTCACAATCTGGCTGGGGAATTCTGGGAGTTGAAGTCCACAAATCTTAAAGTTGCCAAGTTTGGAGACCCCTGCTTTAATACTCAGGAGTCGTTCTGTCTTCTTGATGATAGGGAAACACGTAGATTTTAAACCTGAATTGTTTCTTTAGGTATAATATCAGAAAAACTTGACAAGAAAAGTATGTATTTAATATTACATGTCTTTAATAGCAGCAAGGATTATTTTCGCACAACACTGGAAAAATGAAGATATACAGCAAGATGAAAAAATAGTCAAGAAGATATGAGATTGTGCAGAAATGGATAGATTGACATTGAAAATTAATCAGAAAGAGGATGTAAAATATTATCGAACATGGAATTTATTTGACCAATGGTTGGAAATAAGGGGTGGAGATTAAGGATGTAATTGGTATTGTTAAGCAAATTAAATACCCATTGTTGTTTATAAAGCACTAACACGATGTTTATAAAGCACTAAGAATTACATTTAATAGAAAATCATTTTTTTAAAAAGAGAGACATCCTGTCTCTATATTCAGGGACCATCCCTTTCAGATCTGGGACTTTTGGTCTTTCAAGAGAAAAGTTAACTTGAAACCATTTAGCTTCCTCTCTCATGATCCATTGGAGTTTTCTTTCTTTCTTTCTTTCTTTCTTTCTTTCTTTCTTTTCCTTCCTTCCTTCCTTCCTTCCTTCCTTCCTTCCTTCCTTCCTTCCTTCCTTCTGTCCTTTCTTTCTCTCTCTCTTTCTTTTGCATGCAACCTGCCTGAAGGAGAAAGTTAAAAGGATAAGTCGGATCATTTATTTTGTGTGGAGTGGATCTGAGATGAATGTTTGTTTCTGCCAGAATGAAGAAATTTGGGGCAGGACCACGAGGTGGATATTGTGTTCAAAGAATTTGGAGTCAGCAAAACGGAAGGCCACCTGGGAACAGGGAGCGCAAAGCAGTTGGCAGGGTTGAAGTGTCCTTTCCAAGCATTCTTATCGCATCCATCCAGTGCATTTCTGGGTCTCCATCCCTGTCCCCACTCCTCCCTCAAATAACAAGAAAAAGGGACAATTCTGCCTTTTGGAATTTACTCTCCCAAAATCTGACATGCAGGCAACTGGACTCCTCCTGTGTCTTTAACAAAAGAAGCTGGTTTTGATTGTTGTTTTATTCCTCGTTTTAACAGTAATGGAAGATATTGGTGCGGGTGAGGAAGGAAAACCACAAGGCCCTTGTTTTGGCAAAGTGACAAGAGAAGAAAACCACTCGCTTTTTTGACCCAGAAAGCCTCTGAAAAGAAATGATTAATCTTCCTCTTAGAATCTGTCAATATTTGCATGACAAATGAAGCTTCCTGCTTCCCTCCCCTCTCCCCCCCTGACTGGAGGATTTGTCACAGAATAAATAACAGAATGGTCTATAGGAAAACATGCATGACTGACCTTAGGCTGCCCAGATTTTTTTATAAATACAGCTCAATTACACCTCTTATTAATAATGTAGGTTTTCTACCCAGGCTGCTATTTTCTTCTGGGTGGGGTAGCTGTATCTTCCCAAATGTTTTGCCCGCAGGATAAATCTCAATAGCAGAGACTGAATTCCTGTGGGTTGGAAGCTTTTAAATGCATTGGCAGAACTGGGGTGTCAGAATTGCCAGGAAAGGTTCCAATCAATTTTCTTAGGTGGGAACCATAAATTACGACTTTCAACCCAAGATTTCAAGTGAGATCTTATTTTCCATCCAGCTGTCTATGGAGATTCTCAGCCATCCAGGTCATGGTTGTCCCAAAGGTGTTTTCTTCAAGAGGCGACTGGGCTTTCTATGTTTTTTGAATATGTTTCGCTTCTCATCCAAGAAGCTTCTTCAGTTCTTCAGTTCAGTTCTTCAGCTGAACTGAAGAAGCTTCTTGGATGAGAAGCAAAACGTCTTCAAGAGAAAAAAAACATAGAAAGCCCCCAAAGCTGGGCAGAGGGAAAATACCTGAATCAAAACCATCCCTCTGACTTCCCCGGCTGTGGTGGAATGTAGTCTGAATTCCCAGGAGGGAGGGCCCTGCATTCCAGAGAGCAAAGAGGCAGTAAAGAGCTTGGTCAAAGAGAGTTAAGAAAGCTCCTGTGAAGCATTTGACACCCATCTGTAATACTGATCAAAGAGAATATTTGTAGCTAAGGGTTGAACTGTGAGATCCTTAGTGCTCTTTTGTAGTTGATTGTTTTCTTGCAGACATTTCATTGCCAAACTAGGTAATATCATCAGTGCTAGGAAGGAGTATGGTTTGCTCTGTACTAGCAATTCTCTGAGTATTATCTATAGCGATGCAAATAGTTGATTTAGTTTGGCAAGATTTCTGTCTATAGCAGAGGAGCAATGAAGGAAACTGCTCAAAAGTAACTTCTTGTGTCTTTCTTGGTTCTTGGGCCTGACATTAAGTAAGGAAGGACTAGAACTCACAGACTCCCAGTTCCTAATTCTGCACCTTTACCGTTGCACCAAACTGGCCTGCATTCTGTCCCCTTACTTTTGGGGTGGCCTTAAAAGAAAACAAGGAATGGATTTTATTAGTTTTATAATGTTTTCACAGTCTGGCCAACGGGCTTTACTGTGTGAAGAGCATATTCCTTCTTCTCCAATTAGTTCCTTCGGGATGGATCTGTGAGGGTTACAGCTGTCACTTCCTATTGGCGAATGCAGAAAAGCTTCAGAAACTGCTTCTGTCATCTGATTAATTAGTGGAAGGAGCTGGTATAATAGAGATGCTCTGATTGCTGAAAACGCATTGATTATTTCTCAAGGGAAAGGACAGAACTGTCATACTAGCATCTGACTAAATACAGCAGTTATGGTCCTTGATAATTAGAATGGTTATTGTTTAATCTTAATAATGGATGTTCTCTGGGAAGATTTTCAGACAATGCCTTAATACAACGGGAACTGCAAAAGCCCCCCCAAAAAGAATGCAATTTCTCTTAAGTTTCACACAGGGCAAGCAACTAGCATATAAAAATAACAAACCCTACTTCCTTCTATGGTAATACTGATGATGTTATCTAGTTTCGTAATGAAATGTCGGCAAGAAAACCACCAGACATAGACAGCACCAAGGATGCTGTATTGTATTGTATTATTGTAGTATTGTATTGTATTGTATTGTATTGTATTGTATTGTATATTATTACATTACATTACATTACTATATTATATTACATTACATTACTATATTACATTAGATTACATTAGATTACATTAGATTACATTACATTACATTACATTACTATACTATACTATACTATACTATACTATACTATACTATACTATACTATACTATTACATTACATTACATTACATTACATTACTATACTATACTATACTATACTATACTATACTATACTATACTATACTATACTATACTATACTATAATATAATATAATATAATATAATATAATATAATATTATTATATATATGATATGATAAAATTAATAATAACATGTGTTATTAAAAGTGCACAGGGCTTCAATTACATTTCTATGGCAACCACGCTGACTATTTTGACTCCTCTTCTCCTCTGATTGTTACATTTTACTTGATATTTTACTCACATTATGACCATCTGTCACTTGTCCGAGACAAGGCACAGTCTGGGCAGAGCATGAAGCTTTTAGCATAATGTGATATGGGGAAGTCAGCCAGCCAATGGTGACTTCCTCAGCCAATTATAATTAAAACATATTATTTAAATTATCTGGATCTAGCCAGAGCAGTGCCTGGATATAGCTCCCAATAATTTATCAATGGACTATATATTATGGTTATATTTGCAAAGCAAGACAGCATATGACAGGTTTGGGCAATTATGGCAACTTTTCGACGCGTGGACTTCAATTCCCAGAATCCCTGAGTCAGCACGGCTGAAGTCCCACAGGTCATAAAGTTGTCATCGTTTCCCAGCCCTGGCATATAAGCTCATACTTTAATGGCCCATCCTCTTTTTAGATGGAAAGATCTCTGGATATGCTAAAGCAGCTCAGTTTTATTGGTGGTGGGGACAGAGCTTCGATATTGAAATAAATGGCAGCATCCATGAATGCCCCAAAGGTGCTTTTTTTTCCCCCAGGAGGCAACTGGACTTTCTTTGAAGACATTTCGCTTCTCATCCAAGAAGCCTCTTCAGTTCGGATGAGAAGCGAAACACCTTCAAAAGAAAAAACAAGGAAGTCCAGTTACCTCCTGAAAAAAGCACCTTTGGGACAACCATGACTTGGATGACTGAGAATCTCTACAGACTTTTAGCTGTACAATTTGGGATGAACACCCTTGGGATGGTGTGGGAGTAGGAAGGGATTTCCAGAGAGAGAGAGAGAGAGAGAGAGAGAGGGAGGGAGGGAGGGAGGGAGAGAGAGAGAGAGAGAGGGAGGGAGGGAGGGAGGGAGAGAGAGAGAGAGAGAGAGAGGGAGGGGGAGGGGGAGGGGAGGGGAGGGGGGAGGGATGGGAGGGGGAGGGGAGGGAGAGGGGGGAGAGAGGGAGGGAGGGAGGGAGAGGGAGAGGGAGAGAGAGAGAGAAGCAGACTACAGGAACCATTAAGTACTACTCAGGTGACCCTGGGGACACAGATAGCAATAGCAATAGCAGTTAGACTTATATACCGCTTCATAGGCTTTCAGTCCTCTCTAAGCGGTTTACAGAGTCAGCATATTGCCCCCAACAACAATCCAGGTCCTCATTTTACCCACCTCGGAAGGATGGAAGGCTGAGTCAACCCTGAGCCGGTGAGATTTGAACAGCCGAACTGCAGAACTGCAATCAGCTGAAGTAGCCTGCAGTGCTGCATTTAACCACTGCACCACCTCGGCAACCTCCAAAGGCTTCAACAACCCTCTAAAACAGTGTTGGTGAACCTTTTTCGCACTAAGTGCCGAAACGGGAGCATGCGCGCGGGGGCGAGCGCCGGAAACTGGAAGAGCAGTATCCCAATGCACATGTGTGGGAGTGCCAGAAAGTGGAAAGGCAGTTTCCCAGTGCGCATGGATGCCGGTCACCTGGTCTTCTGGCGTGAAGATCAGCTGGCTGGTGCATATGCTTGTGCCAAAAAACAGAAGATCAGCTTCCCAGCATGTGCATGCACACCCAGGAGCTGCTCTTCTCATTTCCAGTGCTTTGCATGTGAGAAGACCAAATGGCTGGCATGCATGTACACATCAGAACCCGGAAGATCAACGGGCGACGACTGGCATGTCCGGAGAGTTGGGTCTGCATGCTACTTCCGGCACACGTGCCATAAGTTTACCATCACTGCTCTAAAAGGTTGCAAATGACCAGCTGTCTGCAAGGAGTATAAATCCTTCCATTCTTCACCATTCAGTCAGAATTGAAGAAGAAGCTTCTTGGATGAAAAGCGAAATGTCTTCAAAGAAAAAAACAAGGAAGTCCAGTTGCCTCCTGGAAAAAGCACCTTTGGGACATCCCTGACCCGGATGACTGAGAATCTCCATGGAGTTACTTTCAGCACCCCTGAACTGAAGAATAATCATCCTTTGAAATTCAGCACTTTAATAAAAGTGCGGGTGTAGAGTTTATTTTCACACAGGTCACTTTTCTGGAAAGGTTGCCTCCCATGGGAGTTTCAGGACAAATTGGATCTTTGTGCATCAAATTCTTGCGTTATTAATCCTGAGAAGTTTTTTCCCCCCAGCTGCTATACCTCCAGTGACTAAATGAAAGTATTTTTTTCAGGGTGAACTATCTGAAAAGATACTACGGTGTTACAGGGTGGCTTCATGCAACACTTTCAAATCAATGGTGGGATTCAACATTTTTTACTACCGGTTTCTGTGGCCATGGCTTGGTGGGCTTGGCATAGCTTGGTGGGCGTGGCAGGGGAAGGATACTGCAAAATCCCCATTCCTTCCCGATCAGCTGGGATTCGGGAGCAGAGAAGAGATGGGGGCGGGGCCAGTCAGAGGCGGGATTTACCGGTTCTCCAAACTACTCAAAATTTCCGCTACCGGTTTTCCAGAACCGGTCAGAACCTGCTGAATTCCACCTCTGCTCTGAGAACGTAGAACTGCTATGTTCTCACAGCATACAATGCAGGGGTGGGTTGTTGCCGGTTTTACTAGCAGTTTCGCAACTCAAGCGCACCTGCGCTGCATGCATGTGCGCTGTTCAATGTAAATTGTTCTTCGCGCATGCGCAGGACAATTTACAATGAACTGCACACATGCAGTCACTAAAAAACAAAATGGTGGTGTCCCCAGTGGTGGTGAGGGAACCGGTTCGGGGGCATGGCAGGCCTGGGTCACTGCTGGTTCTGTGACCCAGGCCTGAATCCCACTACCAGTTCGGCTGAACCGGGCCGAACCGGCAGCAACCCACCTCTGATAACAATGCCCAAATATAATGAAGGGTCTTAAGGCTTAATCATGGCTCAGTTCGTGCAAGATGCTAAAATGCAGGCTGGGATTCTCCGACATGGTAAAACACAAAATATCCTCCTCTAGGCTGGTAGGAAGCAACCAACCCTAGAGTTATTCTGCCTTGCAGAACAGGGGGGGGGGGAGCTGAAGCTGATTTCCAGAGTTGCACTTATTCATTTCAACAGATGCTGTCTGGAAATGGTCAGATGTTTACAATGGGGATGGATCTGGGGAAAAGAAGAAGAAGAAGAAGAAGAAGAAGAAGAAGAAGAAGAAGAAGAAGAAGAAGAAGAAGAAGAAGAAGAAGAAGAAGAAGAAGAAGAAGAAGAAGAAGAAGAAGAAGAAGAAGAAGAAAGTGGGTGGGGAGGGAGGGAACAGCAACTCCGCCCCAAGCCCCTAGAGCTGAAATGACTTCAGAGAAAACCATCCAATAGTGCAAAAAATTCTCTCTGCCCTAATACCAAACTGGCATCTGGCAAAGTTAGAAGTTAGTGGTGGTTATGGAATAAGGTTACCTCCTACCCCTCCTCCCACCTCCTCCTCTCCTCCTCCCCCCTTCTTTCTCCTCCTCCTCCTCTTCTCCTTCTCCTCTCCTCCTCCTCCTCTCCTCCTTTTCTCTTCTCCTTCTCCCCTTTCTTTCTCCTCCTCCTCTGTTCTTTTTCCTCCTCCTCCTCTCTTCTTTCTCCTCCTTCTCCCCCTTCTTTCTGCTCCTCCTCCTCTCCTTCTCCTCCTCCATCTTCTTTCTCCTCCTTCCCACTTCTTTCTCTTCCTCCTCTCCTCCTCCTCCTTCCTCTTCTTTCTCCTCCCCCTTCTTTCTCCAGCTCCTCCTACTTCTCCCCACTTCTTTCTCCTCCTCTCCTCCTCTTCTTTCTCCTCCTCCTCTTACTTCTCCCCACTTCTTTCTCCTCTTCTCTTCCTCTTCTTTCTCCTCCTCCTCCTCCTCCTCCCCACTTCTTTCTCCTCCTCCTCTTACTTCTCCCTACTTCTTTCTTCTCCTCTCCTCCTCCTCTTCTTTCTCCTCCTCCTCCTCCTCCTCCCCACTTCTTTCTCCTCCTCCTCTTCCTTCTCCCCACTTCTTTCTTCTCCTCTCCTCCTCCTCTTTTTTTGTTCTTTGCTCGGATACCAACATTCCCTCCCTCCTCCCCCCAATCACTTCTCACAGCCTACATCATGGAAAATGCTTCCAGGCGCCAGCAGTGTCCACTGGCCGGCCTCCATCCCACCGCAGATTCACTGATGCTCTTGCCAGAGGCTGCCTGACAACCACACCAAATGTTCTTTCTGCCATCTCCTTCTCTGCGAGCTCATCTGGCGCGAAGGCCCCTGCCGCCCCCCTTCTCATCTCCTCCCTCCCCGGGCTTAGGAAAACTTCAGGAATCCCTTGAAGGGGAGGCTTTCAGCAAGATGCCTCCTCAGCCGTTCCTCTCGATAGGGGCAACAGGGTTATTCCTTCTCCCTCTTTCGAACGGATTGGCCTTTTCTCTTTTTAAAAACGCCAGAAATAGTTATGGGAAAACATGAAAGGATTCCTAATGTCAGCTGAATGTTAGAAAATGTCACGAATAAAGCAGGAATGTAGCTGTGATCGAAGTCCAACCGACTTCGTTTTGTTTGGCAATAATTCGGAAGCAGTTTGGCGTTTTCTTTATCCAACTTCTCAGTGTAGTCTACAACGTCCTTAAAGTTGCTCCAACCCCCCCCATACCTTTTACCTCAAGCTGTCTACCGTGGATCTTACGCATTTCTTAAGAGGTCCCTAAGGGGGCGTGCATAAGCGCACCGGCGTGCCTATCATCCACTGGTGGGATTCAAATAATTTAACAACTGGTCCTAATGACCAGCTAGGTAGGTGGGGATCAGTGGTCATGTGACTGGGTGGGGGTGACCAACTCAACATCACTCACATCGATAGGTGCTTCGCCTTAGCTGTTACAATGTAATAAGTGTTAACTGGAGAAACAATTTCTGTAAGCAGGGCAATAAAGATTAGGCTAGAAACAACACTAGAATATTTCCTTCCTGCCTTCCTTACAGGATTAGCTGTGTAAAGTGAAAAAAACAAAATGAAATTTCTTCCAACTGATTCTCCGAACTGCTTAGAAAGTTAACAACCGGTTCTTCCGAATAGGTGCGAACCGGCTGAATCCCATCACTGCTATCGTCCCTGTCCTACTGTCCCATTTATATCTACTCTTTTTATGTGTTTATGGCTATGCTTTGCTTATTTATATTCATTTATTTGTGCCATTTTTTTCCATGTGTTTTTCCTCCTTGTTTCCTTGGACTTGTTGACAAATTAAAATAAATACATAAATAAAACAAACTTTGAGACTTCCAAGTGGTCCCTCATCCAGGTAATAACCAAGTCCCCGGGGGAGGTCCTTCTCTGTTGCAGCTCCAGCCCTCTGGAACGAGCTCCCCGTTGAGATCCGGACCCTCACTACCCTTCCGGCCTTCCGCAAAGCGACTAAGACCTGGCTGTACCGGCAGGCCTGGGACCGTTGAGTTGTCCAGCCCCACTTCAGATTTGTGACTGTTGTGTAATTTTAAACTGTTGTTTATTTTTTTTAATATCCTCCCTCCCTTTTATTGTAAGCCGCCCTGAGTCTCTTTTGAGAGTGGGCGGCATACAAAATTTAATAAATAAATAAATAAATAAACAAACAAACAAACAAACAAACAAACAAAAAGTCAGGGAACAACCGGTTCCAATAATAATTGATTGGATCAGCCCTTCCAAACGAGGCCTATTGAAGCAGTTGATCATCAGGGTGCCAATCTTCCCAGTTAGGATATATTGAAGAAAGCCAGTTCACCGTGTTGTTGAGTTTCTGTAGAGGATTAATGTCATCTTGAATACAAGTTTTGGCCCTCCAGTAATTCTTTGGCTTTTGAATGTGCTGAATTCTGCCCAGCTGTGGTTTGGCCTTTGTCTGTGGGAAGATGGTGATGGTTTTGTCCTTCTTTTGAAGTTTTTTTGGAGGGCTGCTGGCTCCTGTGCTTTGAATTGGATTCTTCTGGTTTGTGTGGCACAATTGTCTGCCATATGTTTTCTTGGACTTCTTGGCAAATCCTGTGGTTTTTCGATGCTGTTTCTAAGGCTGCAAAGAATTCTGAGTGATTAACTATCTTACCGTTTATAACACGTGACATATAGTTATAGCTTTATAGTCTGCATCAGTTCCTTGGAATATATAGTTCTTAGGACCATAATGGAGCCTAGAATTTCCATCTAAGTCACGACGGTTGTAAGTCAAGGCACCCATGTGACCAGATCTGATTTTACATCTTTCTTTACAGGGGTCTTTAAGTTAATGCCACGGTTATTAGCAAATCAATGCATTCCTAAGGACATTTTGTGCCAGAAACCATCTGAAAAGACCAGACACCAGCAAAAAACATCAAAAATCAGAGTTATGTGGGGTAAGCAGTGGCCAAGTACCCAAAATACAGTTGTGTGACTGCAGGTGTGTATGCAGCTATTATGGCTCTGGAACCTGGCCATAAGTAAACAACACAAGGTCCATTGTAACTCTGAATGTGTAGCTCCCCATCTCAACATCATGGCTGTGAGCATTGAATAACAGTTCAAAACCCCAAGTTATAATAATACAGGTATTTACAGCAATTAGTTTAGTGACTGTTCAAAGTTACAACATACACTGAAAAAAGAGATTTATGTCCATTTTTCACACTTACAACTGTTAAAGCATCCCCACGGACAGGTGACCAAAATTCTGACACTTGACAACTGACTCATATTTATGACGTACTTTGCAGTGTCCCAGAATCATGTTTTTGCGACCTCCTAACCAGCAAAGTCAAACTTTATCATGCCTTGGTAAGGCCACACTTGGAATACTGCATGTTCGCCACGATGTAGAAAAGATGTGGAGACTCTAGAAAGAGTGCAGAGAAGAGCAACAAAGATGATTAGGGGACTGGAGGCTAAAGCATATGAAAAACGGTTGCAGGAACTGGATATGTCTAGTTTAATGAAAAGAAGGACTAGGGGAGACATGATAGCAGTATTTCAATATCTCAGGGGCTGCCACAAAGAAGAGGGAGTCAAACTATTCTCCAAGGCACCTGAGGGTATAACAAGAAGCAACGGGTAGAAACTAATCAACGAGAGAAGCAACTTAGAACTGAGGAGGAATTTCCTGACAGTTAGAACAATTAATCAGTGGGACAGCTTGCCTCCAGAAGTTGTGAATGCCCCAACACTGGAAGTCTTTAAGAAGATGTTGGATAGCTATTTGTCTGAAACGGTATAGGGTTTCCTGCACTAGGCAGGGGGTTGGACTAGAAGACCTCCAAGGTCCCTTCCAACTCTGCGATTGTAATGTCAATGGGGAAGCCAGAGATTCACTTAACAGCCACATCACTAACTTGACAACTACCATGATTCCCTTAACAACTGTGGCAAGAAAAGTCATAAAAGGCAGCAAAATTCACTTAACAAATATCTCACTTAACAATTTTGGTGAGGTTGTAAGTCAAGGAATACCTGTAGCACGGTGTATGTGTTGTAAGTCAAGGAATACCTGTAGCACGGTGTATGTACATGTACACTTACTGGTTCACACATGCGCGTTTGGTGAAAAAAGGGCCTAAATGGGATGCCATAGAGCCGGGCGCAAGTGGGCAGAGCCACCTGCTATTTCCGCTACAGGTTTGGGTGATCTGGTCCGAAATACCACCTCTGATACACATAAACATAGCTTACTTCTAGGACAGTGTTTCTCAACCTTAGCAACTTGAAGACGTCTGGACTTTAACTCCCAGAATTCCCCAGCCAGCATTCGCTGGCTGGGGAATTCTGGGAGTTGAAGTCCAGACGTCTTCAAGTTGCCAAGGTTGAGAAACACTGTTTTAGGATATTTTCCCCAGGCCTGTTAGTAATAAAAGGCCTATAGGGTGGAAGTCAGGGCAGAATCCGTGGTTATGATGTTAATTAGAGGCAACCAAGCACCCAAAACCACCTTAGGGAAAATATCTTGAGAAACTCATAAGGAGACACTCTAGATGTCTATTTTTAGGTCCTGCACATGATGCCCTAAACACTGAAGATACATTATGCAGGATATATGGCTAATCCATCAACTGTCCGGAAGCTTCATCATCTTCCCTCTTTGATGTTGCCTCAAGAGTCAGACAAGAGGAGAACTGACAATGCCTCCAAAAATGTCAGAGCAATGACATACCCTGAACCTACCCTTCTTTTATACTTGCGCAGATTAACCAAATATGGATCCTTTATGGAAAAGCCACACGTGTTGGGAGACCTCACATGGATACTAGGTCACAGATTTGCACGCATGGGACCTCAACGCAGGAACTTGCAGCTCTGCTTAAACCATGACAGGCCTAATACAGAATACAGAGTTGGAAGGGACTCTATTCCTTCAACCGCCTGCCGAAGCAGAAGGCCCCCTACCAGGGGTGTCAAACTCGATTTCATTGAGGGCCACATCAGGGTTGTATTTGACCTCGGAGGGTGGGGTGGGGTTGGGGGGCGTGCAGGGGTGGGTTTCAACCGGTTCGCGGCGGTCCCTGCAAACCGGTTGGTCGGCGAACCCGGAAGTAAGTAACTTCCGGGAACGTCGAAGGGCGCACCTGCCCGCCCGCGCTCCTTACCCGGTTTTGACGAGTTCTGCGCTTCCACGCATGCGTAGGATGCATACAGCACCTGCGCGATCCTCCAGGAGCAGCTGGAGCATCGCACAGACGCTAGTACGAATGATTGTAAATTGTGGGCTTCCTGTAAACTGCAACCATAATAAATGTGAGTCAGTTGACATGTCCGAATTTTCGTGGAGATGCTGCAGCAGTTGTAAGTGAGAGAAATGGCCATAAGTCACTTTTTTCAGTGCTGTTGTAACTGAATGGTCACTAAACGAATGATTGTAAATTGTGGGCTTCCTGTAAAGGTATGATTCAGGGTAACAGAGTTGGAAGGGACCTTGTAGGTCATCTAGTCCAGGAGTTGGCAAACTGCGGCTCTGGAGCCGCATGTGGCTCTTTCATCCTTCTGCTGTGGCTCCCTGTCACCAGTCAGCTCCATAATTGATAGGGCTTTCGATTAGGACAAGTAGAGGAAAAAGGATGCTGTGCTAGGAGACCCCATGGTGTGGGAACACTTCCGGTCGGCTCCAGAATTGAATGGGGGGGCTTCCGGTTAGGACCTTTGTGGCTCTGAGTGTTTAAGGTTGCTGACCCCTAATCTAGTCCAAACCCAGTGGCTCAAGCAGGAAACCCTTTTCTAACAAGTGGATGCCCAGTCTCTTCTTGAAAGCTTCCAGTGATGAAGCTCCCACAACTTCTGAAGGCAAGAAGCTGAAGAAGCAAAATGTCTTCGAAGAAAAAACAGAAAGTCCAGTTGTCTCTTGAAAAAGCAACTTTGGGACAACCTGGATGACTGAGAACCTCCACAGACATTCTGATGGCAACTTCTATTCCATTGATTGATTGTTCTCCCTGTCAGAAAATTTCTCCTCATTTCCAGGTTGAATCTCTCCTCGATTGGTTTCCATCCATGGTTCCTTGTCTGACCTTCAGGTGCTTTGGAAAATAGGTTGACCCCTTCCTCTCTGTGGCAGCTCCTCAAATATTGGAACACTGCTATCATAGTTTTGCTGTTATTTTTCAGAATTGTGGCACAAGTCCATCCATTGAAAACAACTTACATTTTGGCTGTTTTTCATTCCATCTCTGCAGGGAACCCATCCCTTTCTCCCTTTGATGGCCAGTTGACAAAATCTGATCCTTGCTTGGCTGGACTGGCTCTGCCTGGCGACCGTCTTAAATTGAGTGATTTCTCCTCTCCGGAGCCAGCTACGTTGTCTTAATTGGGCACTGCAATACAACTGCAGAGCTCCTATAGTAGCAAAAGCTTTTATTAATTGAGCTATTTCATTTAGGTTTCAAGTGTTATTGAATACAAGTGTGCTGAAAAGCCCGTCCACTTTAGGGCTGATTCAGTCACGCTGGCCAGCAAATTAATTTTAATGCAGTTTGATGGGTTTCCTCTGCTACGGATACAGCCGCCAGTTTTAAGATACAAGCAGTGGTGTTGTGTGAATCAGGCCATTGCAGCAATTTTGGTTTGTTGGCTGGATTCCGTGTTCCGCATGTGGTCTGGAATCCCACCATGCTCTTTATCTTTTTAAATGGGAGGAAGTAAGCATGATCAAAATTGAACTGGACCGTGCTTTTTCTTTTGCCTTGAAGAGGAAGAGAAGGGATTTCGCTTCTCCTCCAAGAAGCTTCCTGAGTTCGGCTCAATTAAGTTGGACCAGTTCAGCCAAACTGATGAAGCTTTTTGGAGAAGCAAAACAACTACTACTACGACTATGACTACTACGACTACTACTACAACTACTACTATGACTACTACCACCACCACCACCACCACCACCACCACCATCACCACCACCACCACTACCACCTCTTCTTCTTCTTCTTCTTCTTCTTCTTCTTCTTCTTCTTCTTCTTCTTCTTCTTCTTCTTCTTCTTCTTCTTCTTCTTCTTCTTCTTCTTCTACTACTACTACTACTACTACTTCTTCTTCTTCTTCCTCCTCCTCCTCCTTCTGCTCCTCCTCTTCTTCTCCTCTTCATCCTTCCTCCTCCCCCTCCTCTTCTCCTCCTCCTCCTCCTCCTCCTCCTCCTCTTCTTCTTCTTCTTCTTCTTCTTCTTCTTCTTCTTCTTCTTCTTCTTCTTCTTCCCCCTGTTCCCTCCCCTCCTCCTCCTCCTCCTTCAGGGTGGGAAACAGTCCAGTTCATGGATGGGCTTTAAATTTTTTAGAAAGGGGTTCTCTGCCCAGTTGCTGGGTGGGTACATGCCCTGCACTTACCTGCATCCAAAACAGGCCATGTGGGGACTCCTGGGAGAGGCGAGGAGGGGTGGGCAGGGCCAGCCAGGAGTGGGATTTGGGGGTTCTCCGAACTGCATAGAATCTTAGCCATACCTTCTCCTGAACCCCTGTGAACCCTCCCCCACCCCCCCAGCAGCCCACCCCGGGTCCAATCACCTCTTGTAAAAAGCACCTTTGAGATATCTATGACCTGGATGACTGAGAGTCCCCATAGATAATCCAAATTGATTTTTTCCTCCTGAGAAAAGGCTGTGTAACAAGGAAAAAAACAATCCCACTAACAGACAATGAGCAAAGGAGGCCTTCACCTCGCTGCAAATGTCCTTGTTATCCTGGTTCTGTCTTTCCGTTCCAGCTTCACCTCTAGTCATCACTTTGGAGATGTGCCCAAATCCTTTAGGCAAGGCAACCTCCCAAGGAAAGGTAGACTCATATGGCTGCAGTTTTGAGTTGCTTGTACAGTTTGGGATTCCCCCATTGTCCTGTGCACCACCTTGAGTTGGCTAATGGGCTGCATATGTGTGGTCTTAATAAATGGCTTTATTAATTCGTGTTACTCCTTGCCTAATTCCCTGGCAGGATCTATGGACTCTACTTTGCAAATGCAGGTGGGTGGTGGAAGACTGACACTTTTGGTGTTCACCTTGAATAGGGTCATAGAAACACACTGAGGGCATCTCGGAGGTTTCCAGATGGATTGATGCAGATTTGCCATATGGAATGGAGGTAGAAATTAAAATAATCCTGATTTTTTTTCCCCTGGAACTATTTGAAAGGGTTCATCAGCTGCATGGAGATCAATTAGGCATGACAGGTAGGAAACGTCTTATGCAGACTCTCTAAAATCTCCAGGTGGAATAAAGATTCATGACTAAAACCTTCCAGAAGGTCTTTGACAATTATTGTTACAGACAATGATTGCATTGCGCATCACATTGAACAATGTGAGTTCCATGCAGTTCCACTAAATGGTAATCATGGTTTCTAAGCTGCAATGGCTGTGTTTGGGTAGGAGTGGTGGAACCTGGTGGTGGAGTCAAAAGAAGAATCAGCCTAGAATCTCTACATAGCCACAAATGGACCAAGGCCTCTTGAATTCCATTGATCCTTATTTAGCACAAAAATAGTGCTAACAATTGAGTCGATTTCTATGCATAGGTATAAGGTAAAGGTAAACGGTCCCCTCGCACATATGTACTAGTCGTTCCCGATTCTAGGGGGCAGTGCTCATCTCCATTTCAAAGCCGAAGAGCCAGCGCTGTCCGAAGACGTCTCCATGGTCACATGGCTGGCATGACTAAATGCCAAAGGCACACGGAATGCTGTTACCTTCCCACCAAAGGTGGTCCCTATTTTTCTACTTGCATTTTTACGTACTTTCAAACTCCTAGGTTGACAGAAGAAGAGACAAGTAACAGGAGCTCACTCTGTTACGCGGCACTAGGGATTTGTACCACTGAACTGCCAAGCTTTCTGATCAACAAGCTCAGTGTCTTTGCCACTGAGCCACCATGTCCCCTCTAAAATCTCCACATCCAGTAATGGGCTAATGTGGTCTGTGATTTCAGGTAATATATACCCGCTGAAGACCTGGTCCTGCCAGCGGGCCTGGGGGAACCCAGAGTGGGATGGAGCCTATTAAATGACTTGTGTGTTGTGTTGTCGCTGGGGTGAGGGGTAGGGGGCTATTAGATTATTTTATTATTTTATTAATTATTTTATTTTATTAGTTTTATATATGATGTTTTTATACCCCTGTAAACCTCCTTGAGTCGCCATGTGTGAATAGGTGGCAATATAAATTTTCTAATAAATTGTGTGTGTGTGTGTGTGTGTGTGTAAAAGAAATAAAGTCTACTCTGAATTAAGTTTGTTTCCTGATGAATTAATAAGTCCGGTCTTATAATTTTCTTGGTAAAAACACAAACATGGTTTACCAATGCCTTCTTCCAGGATGGTTATTTTTTTTTTTCAGGCAGTAGATAGTAAAATGCCATAATGTGTCTGATTTGGGAATCTTTTTACTGGTGGTTAGAGAACAGACATAAGAATTAATAGTCAAAGAAGTTATCTAAAGTATAGAAAATGTATTAACAGTCAATATAATTAATAGCTTTAAATAAATTACAATGAGATTGTTATAATATTAGATGCTTAAGGTTATAGTATTGGAAATTAAGATAATATGAGATTAAATTATGAATAAGATTATATATTTGAATGTTGGCACAAAATATGTATACCCAGATGACACATTGGTTAATGGAAAATGGTTTATACACACACGCACACGCACACAAACGCACACACACACACAGAGTATATATACATATATAATGAGGATTGATGCCTTTGAACTTATGGAGTTGGAGAAGAGTCATAGAACACAGATTAAAAGAATTGGAAGGGACCTCAGAGGTCTTCTAGTCCAACTCCCTGCTTGAGCCAGGGACCCTATACCAGGGGTCACCAAACTTTCGGACCTCAGGGACCACTAATATGATTTTTTAAAAAGATAAGTAGTATTTAGTGCAATATAAAAAAAATGCAAATAATTTTTCTGCAGACCACCAAAATTTTCTTGCAGACCACCAGTGGCCGCTGCCCTATACCAAATGGTTGTCCAGTCTCTTTTTGAAAGCCTTCAGTGATGGAGCACCCACATCATCTGAAAGCAAGATATTCCATTGCTTAATTGCTCTCACTGTCAGGAAATTTCTCCTTAGTTCTACGTTGCTTCTCTCCTTGATTAGTTTCCAACCGTTGCTTCTTGTCTTGGTTTCTGGTGCTTTGGAAAAGCATTGTCTTTGTAGGAGCCCCTCAAATACTGGAACATAGCTCTCGTGTCCCCCCTAGTTCTTCTTTTCACTCGACTAGACATACCCAATTCCTGTAACCATTCTTCGCACGTTTTAGCCTCCAGCCCCCTAATCATTTTCACTCCTGTGAACAGCACGCTTAGGACAGCCAAGAAAACAATGGATGGATCACTGAACAAATTAATCCACAGTTCTCACTTGAAGCACAAATTATCAGGCTCAAATTAATTATCCCAGTTTGAAGGCCCAGATTTCTGGAGAAAGCTGTAATTCTGAGAAAGGTGGAAGAAAACATAATGATCACCAGAAGCGAGGTGGATGAAACCAGTTATGGTGGTGATGAGTGCACCATTGGGAGACGTGAAAGAACAAGATCAGAGGCCTATCAATTGTAGAGAAAAATCTATCACTGTGTTCTCTAGGAGTTGAAAACGACCTGATAGTACCATGATGGCAAACCTATGGCACGCCGTCGCACAGCTCAGCTTCACGGCATATGTGCACATGCCTCCCGTCAGCCAGCTGATTTTCAGGTCTCTGCCACTCATGCGGGAGATGCATGTCCATGCACAGGGGGATGGGGGGAGCACAGGGGGGTGCAGCACCCCTCCCCATACACACACCGTTTTTGGTCCTAGGAAGCTTCAGGGAGGCCTGCTAAGCCCAAAATGGGGCATGGCGGGGATCGTGTGCGCATGCGTGGGGGCCACGGAGGAGTCATGCGGGCATGTATAGGGGGCAGGAGGCACAGGGAATGTCACATGCACTTTGCATTGTGGGTGGGGGCACATGCACGTGCTGTCATGCGCCCGCCCACACTTTCGGCACAGGAGGACAAAAAGGTTAGCCATCATCGTGATAGTACATAATCAATCAAGATAGCAACTCCGTACGCTGCCATTTCATCCCTGGGTGGAAAGCTCTCCAGCTGTGGATGGATCAGAGAGCAAGTGATCGGATGAGAACCACAATCCCTGCTTAAAGGATCCGTACAGAACCCATTGGAGACTGGGGCATAAAAAACCAGCATGCTGCCAATTGCCAAGCAAAAGAGAAAGGGAAAACCGATTAGGCTGGAGCAAAAGTGGGTCAAGGCAAGATTTACAGGTAAGCATTATGTGCGAAGAATACCAAATGAGAATACGGGGGGGGGATTTTTGGGGGAGGGGGGAGGGAGGGAAGAGAGATCCAAACGAAGTCATAAGTCTGGCCTTTTTTGCAGCGTTCTTATCATTACTCATCCGTCTCTTATGGCAGATCAATACCATAGGTACAGAATGTTCTACCTTTAAGCTTTGGGATTTCTAGCTAAAAAAGGGATCTTCTACTGCCAGGGAAAACCACAACCAAAATCCCTAGCAGGGAACTGCAGCTTGTCACAGAAGATGTATAATACCTAGGTAAGAAGGGGTTTTAATATCTTCACTATAGGTGCTGTTGGTCTTTGCCAAGATATCTGGAGTTGGTAAGGCAGCCCAGAGCTTTAGGAAGCATCCCATTTCCCCTGTCCAATATTTGCATCTGCTTTGATGCAAATGTTGGAGAGGATTAGAAATGTAAGGCTTTCAATAGCAGTGATCTTGCTTGTGCATAGCGCAGAAGAAGAAGATGATGATGATGAAAGATTGAGCTACATGTTGCACCAGAAAACTCTATTTAACAGATTTAACAGAATAACAGAGTTGGAAGGGTCCTTGTAGGTTATCCAGTCCAACCTCCCAAGTAGGAGACCCTGCCTACAACATTTCTGAGAAATGGCAGTCCAGTCACTTCTTGAAAGCTTCCAGTGATGAAGCTCCTACAACTTCCAAAGGCAACTTCTATTCCATTGGTTGATCGCTCTCATTGTCAGAAAATTTCTCCTTATTTCCAGGTTGAATCTCTCCTTGATCAGTTTCCATCCATTATTCTTTGTCTGGCCTTTGGGTGCTTTGGAAAATAGCTTCACCCCTTTCTCTCTGTGGCAGCCCCTCAAATATTGGAACACTGCTATCATGTTTCCCTTGGCCCTTCTCTTCACTAGACTAGCCATGCCCAGTTCCTACAACTGTTCATCATATGTTTTAGCCAACATGGCTGAAGGCAAACATGGGTCTTGGATGGCACAAGAATGGTATCGATAGAATGTTTCTAGCTCAGGGTCGAATTGTCTGGTCCTTGGTGCTCTCTGAGCTTGGTGGCTTTCTGGCAGATGTTTCATTACCCAACTAGATAACTTCATTAGTTGAATAATGAAACATCTGCAAGAAAACCAGCAAGTTCAGAGAGCACCAAGGACCTGTTGGAAGAAATGTCCATCTGGGTTCAGTTCCAAGTGGGGGAAAAAACATTGGAAACATGGAGGCTGTTTGGAAAGATGGTTTTAATGGTGGACAGGATCACATGCCTTGAAGATGTTGGGTGAAGAAGAAGAAAGGGAAGAGATGCTGAGAGTGCTTGAGTTTTATACCCTCTCTGGGCTTTTGAATTTGAGCTTGCATTCTGATTGGTTGTCAGACTCCCATGGGGCCATGCAAGGGCAATTCTGTAGACTGTCCTGAGTCACAAGCTTGGTTGATTCTTGCTGGGTGATGTAATCTTCCCAGGTGCCATGCGGTGAGATGGGTAGAGAGTTAATTGTACCTTTGTTGGATCTTGAGTGTATTTCTTTATGAATAGACCTAGCTATCTCTTTATCTCTTAAGTGCAGATATCTGCTGTGCCTATTGAGGATGGTGGGGGCTATGAAGAGTGAGTCTGTTTCCTGCCTAAAAACATGTTTCTCCATTTCTCATCCAGGGAAATATAATAATCTGCCTTTTTAACATTTCCTAGAATATTTCATGTTTCTAGGAGAGGGGTGGGTGCTAACTTCCTACAAACCCCACCAGACTGATATCTTACGTGCATCCGAATGCCTTGTGGACCTTCCTTCTCCCAAAATCAAGTAGGTGGAGGAACAAACGTTTGAATGTTGTAGAACACGAAAACAGTTTCCTGGGGGAACGAGATCTTTTTGGCTGTTTGCGTAATGGAATAGGATCCTGCTTTCCTTGACATGGTTTCAATTATATAATAGGTTAAAAAAAGAAGAAAAGAAAAAAAAATGGGATAGAATTATGTCAGCATTGTGATGTTGTGGGGAAAAAAAAACCCGTAATGTGATTATGTGTGCTTTGCATTCTTAAGGGGAATATTTTACAACAAATGCAAACAACTTGTCTAGGCTCCATGCTATATTTTTACCTATTTTGATTTCAGGGTTTTTCTAAATAGTGTTTTAAATTTATAGTGGTGATTCTGGCTAGAACGACTTTGAGCATGAAAGGACAAAGCCCGTTGCCAAATTTCTACAAATGGAGGCGAATTTGTGCCTTGTTGTGTTTATGGGTTGTGAAATTATGTGCACAAACCCATGCGGTACATATGCTTGCATTTCTTGTACACACTGTATGTCAATCCCTCTTCTCTTGAATGCAATGGAGAATGTCTAGAAACCTGTAATTACGTGAAAGCATTTGGTTTTGGATCCAATTTATACCCGTAATTGTATTTTTTTCCCCGAATCTCAGATTCTATGGATTGGGTTTATCTACCAGAGGCTAACAACTAAATGCAAATTCAATCAACTACAGCATACTCAATGTGATTATAGTCAAGAATTATGCCAATTAACAGTCAAAGCATCTGGAAAGCTACAGGTGCTGCATCCTTCCTATAATCTAATACACTTTTATTTATTTACTAGTTGATAACCTGGCGTTGCCCTGGTATTTATTTATAGGGGGAAAATGTCAGGACCAAATGTAATTTTTAATGTTGGATTTTCCTCCTTACCAGAGGGACTTCCCCCTTGTGGAGTACTGTGAAGCCGTTATCATGGCAACTCCACTGTGCTGTACAGTAGAAGCCATTTTGCGGTACAACAGGCTCTTAACAGAACACACCTCCTGAAGGGCGTTAGGGGTGTCTTACCCCCACAGTATTTGTTTCCAGAGAGTAAGTCATCTGTGTACTAAGTTTGGTTGAAATTGTTAATAGCAATAGCAGTTAGACTTATATACCGCTTCATAGGGCTTTCAGCCCTCTCTAAGCAGTTTACAGAGTCAGCATTTTGCCCCCAACAATCCGGGTCCTCATTTTACCCACCTCGGAAGGATGGAAGGCTGAGTCAACCCTGAGCTGGTGAGATTTGAACAGCCGAACTGCAGAACAGCAGTCAGCTGAAGTAGCCTGCAGTGCTGCATTTAACCACTGCGCCACCTTGGCTGTTAAGCTGGAACATACATACACACACAGACACAGCCATTTTTATATGATTTATTTATATTAGATTTTTATTCTGCCTTTATTAGTTTTAAGTAACTCAAGACAGCAAACATTTCTAATACCTCCTCCTATTCTCTCCACCACAACAACCCTGTGAGGTGGGTTGGGCTGAAAGAGCTGACCCAAAGTCACCCAGTTGGCTTTCATGGCTGAGGCAGGATTAGAATTCCCAGTCTCCTGGTAATTGATCCAAAGTCACCCAGCAGGCTTTCTTTCCTAAAGTGGGACTAGAACTCACAGTCTCCTGGTTTCTAGGCCAGCACCTTAACTACTAGGCCAAATTATATGGCAAAATAATTCAGAGAATGTGTGTGTGTGTGTGTGTGTGTTTGTGTTTGTGTTACACACACACACACCTGTCCACACACACACACACACACACTGGGCATCTTCCAGGGATGACATTTCGAGTACCAGCATTTTTTGCAATGGCTATGTTGGTGATGGAATTTGGGAACTGAAATTCCAGATTTAATTTGGGCATGGCGATAGTACACAAAACGCAAAAAGCTGAGTTTTAGGATTTCTAAAATCTAACTATGGAGACACCTGTGCCTCTCTTAACACTTAAATTATATATTTGTCAAAAATTGCAAACCTCTCAAAATCCTAATCACCTTGTTGTGTGATCTGTTTTCAAATCTCCTGGAGAATGGTGAGAATTGACAGGCCCTTGGTGCTCCCTGAGTTTGGTGGCGTTCTTGGAGACATTTCACTACCCAAATTAGGTAACATCACCAGTACAAATAGGGACGCTGTGGCTCAGTGGCTAAGATGCTGAGGTTGTCAGTCAGAAAGGTCGGCAGTTTGGCGGTTCGAATCCCTAGCACCACGTAATGGAGTGAGCTTCCATTACTTGCCCCAACCTAGCAGTTCGAAAGCACTTAAAAATGCAAGTAGAAAAATAGGAACCACCTTTGGTGGGAAGGTAACAGCGTTCCGTGAGCCTTCAACATTTAGTCAGGCCGGCCCCATGACCACAGAGACGTCTTCAGATAGCGCTGGCTCTTTGGCTTTGAAACGGAGATAAGCACCACCCCCTGGAGTCGGGAATGACTAGCACAGATGTGTGAGAGGAATGTTTACCTTTATCTTACCCCAGTACAAGCACTGATGATGTTACCCAGTGGTGGGATTCAGCCAGTTCGCACCTATTCGGGAGAACCGGTTGGTAACTTTCTAAGTAGTTCAGAGAACCAATTGTTGGAAGAAATCTCCTTTTGTTTTTTTCCACTTTACAGAGCTATTCCGTAAGGAAGGCAGGAAGGAGACATTCTGGTGTTGTTTCTAGCCTGATCTTTATTGACCTGCTTACAGAAACTGCCTCTCCGGTTGACCCTTATGACATTGTAACAGCTAAGGTGAAGCGCCCATCGACCTGAGTGACCTTGAGTTGGCCACGCCCACCCAGTCACATGCCCACCGAGCCCCACCTGCCCAGATGGTCATTAGGGCAGAGAACCGGTTGTTAAATTATTTGAATCCCACCACTGATGTTACCTAGTTGGATAATGAAACATCTGCAAGAAAACCATCAAGTTCAGAGAGCACCAAATATCCCTCATTTCAACCCTGAGCTACAAATATTCTCTTTTATCAAATGATGAGAATTGTAGGATTCAGCATATGAAGAATGATCTGGATAGGGCCCTCAGCTCTTTATAATTTGGACAAAAAAAAAGAGCCAACAGACAAAATTGCTCAGAGCTGCTCGATGTACTTACTTAGGAAAAGACAAAACATTTTTATTGATTTATAATTAGCATTCTGTTCCATAACCAAAATTTAGTGATCGAAGAAGCAGTAGGTGAATGGAAAACTTCCCTGATTTATTTCAAGATAATAATATTGCTGCAGTAGTAAAAGAAATGATAATGATGGGGAGAGAAACAAAAACTACTCGAGTCTGGTTTCTTTTCCCTGTGCTACTTACATAACGCTCTCATCTAAATTTTATAAGGGAAATATAAAATTGCCTGTGCACTTTTTTTTTTTAAAAAAGCTTCACCATCAAATTGATAATATTGAACTTTGCAATGTTTTGATCCAAAGCCAAGCTTCTTCTCCTATTGGAAATGTAAACTGTCCTTTTATCTAACATCAGTTCCTTGGGAATTTACAGTCCCATACTGCTTTAAACAGACCTATAATTAAAAAGGAAAAAAAATGTACAATTTCTCTCAAACTGGCTGTTTGGCTACCGATCAGCAAATCCTACCTCTCTTATTCATTTCCCCAATCTAAATTATTGCGTTGTTGTGAGATGTTTGCAAGCATTCTGTGTAGAGGGTGAAATTAAGAATAATTACCATAATCAGGGTATTGGCAAAATCACCAGAGACAATACAATTAATTGAAACTAATCTCTTAATGGTAGCTTTCTGAACAACCCCGCTTTCAAAGTTGTCACAGAACTGTTGAATTAAACCCTTACCTATAATTAATTTTAGAGAAATCTAATATTAAATGTGCGGTTTGTTCTTCTTGGTCAGACCTTCCCAACATTGTGAGATTGTAAGGTAAAGGTAAAGGTTCCCCTCGCACATATGTGCTAGTTGTTCCTGACTCTACAGGGCGGTGCTCATCTGTGTTTCCAAGCCGAAGAGCCAGTGCTGTCCGGAAATGTCTCCGTGGTCATGTGGCTGGCATGGCTAAAGGCCGAAGGCACACAGAACGCTGTTACCTTCCCACCAAAGGTGGTCCCTATTTTTCTACTTGCATTTTTACATGCTTTCGAACTGTTAAGTTGGCAGAAGCTGGGACGAGTAACGGGAGCTCACTCAGTTATGTGGCGCTAGGGATTCGAACTGCTGAACTGCCGACCTTTCTAATCAGCAAACTAAGTGTCTTAGCCACTGAGTCACCACGTCCCTCTGTGAGATTGCAAATCCCAGCAAATAAAACAGAACTTTGCAAAAAAAAACCAAGTAGTCCTGAATTTCAAGTAGCCTTTGACTTGCAACCATTCATTTAATGACTATCCCTAATTATAATGGCATTGAGAAAAGTGATCAATTTTCACAGTTACGACCGTGCCTGGCAGCCCCCCATGGTCACCATGATCAAATTTTGGGTGCTTGGCAACCAGCATGCCTTTCTGATGATTGCAGCTTCCTGGGATTGTCATTTGTAACCTTCTTAGGGAACTTCTGAGAAGTAAATGGGGAATGGGGGGGGAGGGGGAAGAGTCAGATTTATGTAACAACCGCACGATTCACTTAACAACACCAGTGATTTGCTTAACAACCCCAGCAAAAAGGGAATGATTCATTTCACAAGTCTCTTGCTAAGCAGTGGAAACGTTGGGCTCGCATGTGGTCCTAATGTTGCAGAAAATGACAGGCTTTAGACTTCTCAGGATACAGGAAATTTTTATTTGGCAGCCAGGTTCAGAAAGCTAGCGAAATGGTTAGCATTGCAAGTTCTGAACAAACTTCATTATGGAAGCACACGTTCGAGGTGGCACAGTGGTTAAATGCAGCACTGCAGGCTACTTCAGCTGACTGCAGTTCTGCAGTTCGGCTGTTCAAATCTCACCGGCTCAGGGTTGACTCAGCCTTCCATCCTTCCGAGGTGGGTAAAATGAGGACCCGGATTGTTGTTGGGGGCAATATGCTGGCTCTGTAAACCGCTTAGAGAGGGCTGAAAGCCCTATGAAGCGGTATATAAGTCTAACTGCTATTATACATTCTCAAAAGCATTGCAACAGGGAAATGTTTAACTCATTTCTTATTGGTTATTTTGGGGGGAAAGCCTTATAAGTAGATGAGGGTCTTACTTCTCCTTTTGTTACAGGTATGGGCTACGTGTCATTAAAGAACTTTATCTGAACCTTGTGGTTTGGACTTTTGACATAGGGACATTGGCTAGAACATCTTGTGGTTAGAGAATGGTGACACTTCCCTTTTAAGCAAACTTCTAACTGTCCCTGTTATGCTGTGTCTTTAACCTTATATTTTTAATCCATATTTTATTCTACTTTATTAAGAGTCAAGCACTACCTTTGATCACCACACTACAAAAAAGATGTTGAGATCTTGGAAAAAGTGCACAGAAGAGCAGCTAAGACAATTAAAGGCCTGGAGACTAAAGCATATGGAGAAAGGCTGCAGGTTTTGGGTTTGGCTAGTCTAGAGAAAAGAAGAATGAGGGGCGACATGATAGCAGAATTTCAGTATTTGAGAGGCTGCCACAAAGAAGGGGGTCAAATTATTCTCCAGGGCAGGACAAGAAACAATGGTTGGAAATTAACCAAAGAGAGAAGCAACCTGGAACCATGGCACGACAAAACCGCGGTCCAGTAAAGCGCGCCCGATTAAAGCGCATCGCTGACATCAGCAGCAGCGCGACAACAGCGACCGCGGAGAAAAAAGGGCGCTTTAAAAAGCGCTTTGAAAGCAAGCCGATTCACGTTAAGGTAAGGGTTAGGTTTAGGGTTAGGTTTAGGGTTAGGTTAAGGGTTAGTGTTAGGTTTAGTGTTAGGTTAAGGGTTAGGTTTAGGGTTAGGTTTAGGGTTAGGTTAAGGGATAGGTTTAGGGTTAGGTTTAGGGTTAGGTTTCGGGGGGTTAGGTTTAGGTTTAGGGGTTAATTTTAGGTTTAGCGCTCACAGCGTGCTTTTTTCGTCGTGCTGTGATGACATCAGGTACGCGGTTTCGTCGAGCGCACTTTAGTCAAACGCAGTTTTGTGGTGGAACCACCTGGAACTAAGGAGAAACTTCCTAACAGTGAGGACAATTAACCAGTGGAATAGCTTTGCCTTCCAAAATCGTGGGTGCTCCATACCTGGAGGTTTTTAAGAAGAGACTACTAGACAACCACTTATCTGAAATGGTACAGGTTCTCCTGCTTGATCAGGGGACTGGACTAGAAAGCCTCCAAGGTCTAATCCCAATTCCAAATCCATTCCATTCCATTCTATTCTTGGCCCCCTTCTAGCAGACCTGAGGGGATAGGACAGGATACGTTTCCAAGGTCCATTTTTCAGGGCAGGAAAAAGAGGAAACTAATGTCCAGCACTGAAACCCAAACTCCCTCTGACAGCTGCTTCTTGTTCTGCATGTATCTCAAATTGAAGTAATAGGACATTTCAGAACTGGGCTCACTCATCACCACACAGTTGAAGAGACTGTCAAGCACTTAAAGCTTTTTCTAGATGAAATCTCTTCCTCCGGGCGCGGAAGGAGCATGACTGAAGTCATCTCATGGCCAGCTCGCTTCCCCCTTGGGCAAACTTTTTTCCCTCTCTCTCTCTCTTCCCCCCCCCCTTTCAGAAACTTTCCCTGTAATGTTTCCGGCGACGGCTGTCATTCCGTGCGCATCCCGATAGCCAGCATCTCCCAGAGCTGAAATGTACTAATGTCAGATGATGTCCACGATCGTTTCTGTTAGAACGGAAAATTTTAATCGAGGCCCCTTGCTGAGAGGAAATTGAAAGGGAGGGGATCTAAATTTAGAACATCATGCAATTGGAATGGGGATTTCATCTTGTTTCAGCAAGCCTTAAACGGAGTCCAAAGTACACTCTATTGCCAAAAGTATTCGCTCACCCATCCAAATAATCAGAATCAGGAGTTCCAATCACTTCCATGGCCACAGGGGTGTAAAATCAAGTACCTAGGCATGCAGACTGTTTTGACAAACATTGGTGAAAGGATGGGTGGCTCTCAGGAGCTCAGTGAATTCCAGCCTGGAACTGTGATAGGATGCCACTTGTGCAACAAATCCTGTCGTGACATTTCCTCGCTCCTAAATATTCCACAGTCAACTGTCAGCTGTATTATAAGAACGTGGAAGTGTTTGGGAACGACAGCAACTCAGCCATGAAGTGATAGGCCACGTAAACATCGTCCAACATCAGTGTGTGACATCACAAATGTGCTTCTGGAAGAATGGTCAAAAATTCCCATAAACACACTCCTTAACCTTGTGGGCAGCCTTCCCAGAAGAGTTGAAGCTGTTATAGCTGCAAAGGGTGGACCGACGTCATATTGAACCCCATGGATTAGGAATGGGATGTCACTTACAGTAAATTCATATGAGAGTAAAGGCAGGTGAGTAAATACTTTGGGCAATATAGTGTATCAGAGCTAATGCAGGTTGTCCTTGACTTACAATCTGACTCCGTTGTTACATCCTCAACCCCCCTCCCCAGCTTCAACCTCAAACTGTGGACTTCACCCCATTCCTAAGAGGTCCATAAAGTGGGTGAGCATAGAGCCGAGGTGGTGCAGTGGTTAAATGCAGCACTGCAGGCTACTTCAGCTGACTGCAGTTCTGCAGTTCGGCTGTTCAAATCTCACCGGCTCAGGGTTGACTCAGCCTTCCATCCTTCCGAGGTGGGTAAAATGAGGACCCGGATTGTTGTTGGGGGCAATATGCTGACTCTGTAAACCGCTTAGAGAGGGCTGAAAGCCCTATGAAGCAGTATATAAGTCGAACTGCTATTACTATTGCTATAAGCACACCAGCGTGCCTAATGTCCCTGTCCTACTGTCCCCATTCATTTGTACTCATTTCCTTTCTTCATGTTTATACTTACACCTGTTATTGTATAAGAGGTATAAGTATATAGGGGTGGGTTCCTGAACCGGTTCCTACTGTTCAAGGCACTCGTGCGCGCTGGCCATATATGGCTTCACTAAACATTGTTCTGTGCTTCCTTAGAATCATGCCGTCAATGGCAGAAGACACGGGAGAACTGGTTTGGGGGCCTATCAGGCCTAGATTGCTGCCAGTTCTATGACCCAGGCCTGAATTCCACTACCGGTGTGGCTGAACCAGGCTGAACCGGCTACAACCCTCCTCTGGTGTACATGTTTGACAAACCAAATAAAAGAATAATAAAATAAAATCAATTCAAAGTTAAAATGGCAATGGAAAAAATGGACCTGTGACTGTTTTTCACACTGACGACCAATCTAGTGTTTCTGAGGTGGTTCCTATTTATGACAGTTGCAGGGTCCTGGGGCCAATGTGATACAGTGGTGGGATTCAAATAATTCAACAAGCGGTTCTCTGCCCTAATGACCAGCTGGGTAGGTGGGACTCAGTGGTCATGTGACCATGTGGGCATGGCCAACTCAACATCACTCACGTTGGTGGGCGCTTCACCTTAACTTTGACAATATGAAAGCCGTCAAAACCTGGCTGTGCCGGCAGGCCTGGGGTTAATGAGTTCCCCTCCCCTCTCGACCTGTGTGGCTGTGTGATTCTTGGCTATTTTAACTACTTGTATTGTGTTCTATGTTCCCTTTTTCCCCCTTTGAGTTGTTCGCCGCCCTGAGTCACTCCCGGAAAAGGGCGGCATATAAATAAAACAAATCTAAATCTAAATCTAATATGATAAGGGTTAACCGGAGAGGCAGTTTCTGTAAGCAGGGCAATAAAGATCAGGCTAGGAACATGATCAGAATGTCTCCTTCCTGCCTTCCTTACAGGATTAGCCCTGTAAAGTGGGAAAAACACAAAAGGAGATTTCTTCCAACAACTGGTTCTCCCAACTGCTTAGAAAGCTAATAACCGGTTCTCCCGAATAGGTGCGAACCGGCTGAATCCCACCAATGATGTGATCCCCCTTTTGCAACCTTCTGACAAGCAAAAACAATGGAGAACCCAGATTCACTTCATAACCATGTGACTAACTTAACAACTGCACTGATTCACTTACCAACGGTTGCAAGAAAAGTTGTAAAAGGGGGCAAACTCATTTAACAAAATGTTTCACTTGGCAGCATACATTCTGGGCTCAATTGTGGTCGCAAGTCGAGGGCTATCTGTATGTAAGATGCTAACGTAACTACAGGTAGTCCTCGATTTACAACCATTCATTTAGTGACCATTCAAAGTTATGACAACATTGATAAAAGGGACTTTTTCAAACTTACGACCACTGCAGCATCCCTATGGTTGCGTGATTTATATTTATGACAGTTGCAGTGTCCTGGGGTCACGTGATCCCCTTTTGTGACCGTCTGATTAGCAAAGTTAATGAGGAAGCCGGATTCACTTAACAACTGTGTTACTAATTTAATAACTGCAATGATTCACTTAACCATTGCAGCAAAGAAAGTCGTAAAATGGGGAAAAACCCACTTAGCAATTGTCTTGATTTGCAACTGAAATTTTGGGCTCAGTTGTGGTCATATGTCGAGGATTACTTGCAGTTAAAAAAAGCAAACAAACCAAACTCCAGCAGTCAACTTTAAAAATAAATCTCTTTCTTATCCCGTTTTCTATGTCCTTCACTTGCACTCTCCATACAGATAGAAATGCATAGACAAGCAGAAATATCTAAGCCTTTGCAGAAGATTAATGTTGTGTAAGTGCAGTGGGAATAAATTTTTGCTACATATGCATGCAAAACAAAAATTGTGCATGTGCGTGGGAGAATCCAGGATAAGTCAAGATCTAAAGCTTCTTTCCACCCACACTCTAGGTAGGAATAATTTTATTACAACTGGCCAAAATATCACCCAAAGGCTTTCAAGTTCTCCAGAACTCCACAACATGCAAAGAAAACCCAAAAAAAACATCATTTGGGGCAAAATAAGCCTCCATTCATTTTCTCTAGGACAAGGATCTTCGCAAGGATTAGTTCAAAGGCTGCCACATTGCATGTTGGACTTGGAAGCCATCTTTTGCGTTGGCCCTTCAGGCCTGCCACATTTTCTACTGTGGGAAAATGGGAGGGGGGATTATATGGAGTATGGAGATATATAGTCTAAATAACATTCCTTTCTCAGAGAGTCAAGGACATCTTGCCTGGCAGCTGCGATGGTGTGACTGGGAGGCATCTCCAGTTTTGGATGGTGCCCGATTGGGCCATGTGATGGATATCTGTGTGCTAGGCAGGGACTCAGACTTTCGTTTGGGTGGGGAAAACCTGGAAGCTTTCAGATTCAAGTTTTCCCAGATGTGCCATATGGCATCTCTAATAAAATGGAACTTTGAGGAAACTCAATCCTCAGAGTCTTCTGTCGTTGGGGGTCATTTGGAACTCCTGACATTGCAATCTTCTTCCATTGATACAAAACTCTACTGAGTAGAAACTCAAGTCAATCCGGATGTGCTTTGAAACATATATTGAATTAAAACAAACACTGAGAAATTGCTACTTCTAAGACTTCTAAGGAACCGGATGACTTTGACAGTATGTTTATGCAGTAAGCATAGAGTAGAACACCAACATTTAGTTTTATTACTGGGTTGGGGAATAATATATTCTCTAAGATGAGATAACCTAGGAAACTCATTTTGCCGATGCCCTTCTTTTTCTAGTTTTCTTTGTCTCCTTAGTGGACTAAGTAGGTAATCAGGCTTAGATGTCCTCAAGGCAGAATTAGCTCTGAGTGGAGCTGAAGTAACATTGCACATGGCTGGGTATATGCGGATTTAAATGTAACCCCCTGGGGATATCAATTGATCAAGTCAATTGAGGGTTTTTTTGTGTGTGTGTGTTTCCTCAACTATTAAACCTTTCACTGACCAAGTGCTACAGGAGGTATAGGAGAGGGTTGATAACCTCTTTTGTTAGTAACTATCATTTTTATCTCACACGGCATAGGCAATCACTAGAGTATTCCTACATTTAAAATCTTAATTAGCAAAATTGTCCTAGAAGTCAGTTTAGAGGGGGGGAAAAACACTCACTTATGAGGCTTCTGTTAAAAAAAATTCTGCTTTGTAAAAGGATTCTGAAAGATGTGACATTCTTAAACATTTTGTCCCAATGGTTAAAAAAAAAAAACAAATATAGCTAGAGAATGTTAAAGAGGAAGACCTTCTACAATTCTTCTCTCACATCACTTTAAAATTGTTTTTTTAGAAATGTTCTCCTAGTAGGAGAGAAGTTATATAGTGTTACTGTTTGATGCATTTGTCTATCACAATGATTCTCAACCTTTTAAGATTTAACATTATAGGTAGAGCCATAACTTCTTGAAAATACACTAATTTCTCAAACTGGAAACTTTTGGACGTGGATTTCAACTCCCAGAATTCCCCAGCCAGCATCTTAAAATTGCCAAGGTTGAGGAATATTGGTCTATGGCATATCAGCATCTTCTTGTTGAGTCTCTCAATCCTTGTCCTTAAGTGACCAGTGTAGGTAAGGCTTATATTCTTTTAATGATTTATATACAAATAGAAAGATACGAGGCATCTTGCCACTGCAGATTTATTCAATATTGTTCAGATTCAGCAGCCTGGATTGTGCAATATTTCCACATTTATTTTTTGTGTCACCTTGATTTTAGGAAGGGAGTCTTACAAATTTGGAAAATCAGAAGCAGAGATAGCTGTGTAGAGGCTGTAACTCAAATGCCAACATCATTCCTGTTTTCTCTCAAATTCATTTATAAGGCTGGCTTCATATTCACTTGCAAAGCCAACGATAAATTACCAAAAAGTGCACTGCCACCAACACACCGGAAAACATACATCCCTTGTTAGCTCATGCTTTAGAAAGGGATGTGTGACACTTACGGTAGAACACTATCATTTTTATGCTACCCAAAAGCTTTTTGAGACTGATGTTCACTCAACCAACAAGTGGCATCATACAAAATAAATAAAAGACCTCATTTGATTAGTTCAAGAATTCTTGCTTGCAAAACATCAGATCAATGTACGTGTCATAGGAAAAGCAGGTTATGTGCCATTAAGAAAGAATGCCTTGTTCCCAAGTTATGCGTAGGTGGTTAGTGGAAAAAAATATCTGAATAGTGTTAGATGTAAAGGATACGTACTCAGTCATCACTTGCACAAGACTAACATCATGACAAGCAAATCATTTTTTTCAAAATTGTGCTGTCCTTTTAGAAAACCATAGAAGACTTCTGCCATATTGGTCCATTTCCATGTCCTGTTGATGCCTTACATTTCAGTTTTCATCTTCTCATCCAATCAAATGCCCCTGCGCTATCAAAATCTCACAACAGAGTATCTTCTAGCACAGGCATCTCCAAACCTGGCAACTTGTGGTCTTCAATTCCCAGAATTCCCCAGCCAGCATGAAATGTAAAATGTCTTCCAGCCAGCATGGGTGGCTGGGGAATTCTGGGAGTTGAAGTCTACAAGTCTTCCAGTTGCCAAGTTTGGAGAAACTGCTCTTGCAGAATAAAATATTTGGATTTTGTTCTCAAGACTGAGGAAATGATGGCAATGTTGGGGGTAAAACATTTCCATTTTTTTCCTGCACTGTGACACAAAAAGGCTTCCTTAGATCCATAGGTCATTGGAAGGACAAATATGAAAGGATTAGGCTTAGGACATCTGGCCCTACTGCTATGCAGATGGAATATATTTTATATTTCAGCAAGACCTGAGAAAAATTTGACAAAAGCCCAGCTGAAATGACACGCAATTCTCTGTGGCTGGTAAATGCTTAGCTCTTTCTGACTTAAAATGAGAATAGACCTGTTCGTAAAACAACAGTACTTTCAAAAACAAAGAAATAGGGACTGTTAGTACTTGTTTTACAAAATCTCCCATAAACCTTGCCAGAAATACATATCATGACAAAGCTGGATCTTCCTCTTTATATATCTCATTCTACCTTGCACTGACCTGCAGGAAGATAGGAACTTAAAAAAAAAAAACTAAACAAAACAACATAGTCTCATAGTTTTGTTACTCTGATCCTATACTTAAATAGATGGTCTACCTTCCAGTGGAACCATATCCAGTGGTCTTCCTTTTACAGTTTTAATTTAATATTTTGAACTCTGAAATTGTGCAGTGTGCAAAGCAGGCATAATAACCTGAAAATTAATCTACTTGGAGATGGGCCTCATTTCTCCAATTCATCAAATATTAATTGCCAATATTTAAATAGCTAAACAAGATACAAGGACAAGGTTTAAAACTAACCGGCTACCAACAAAGGACTTTGATGAGTAATTCATCTGCACTGGTTTGAAGTATCTCACTCTTCCCTTACTCTCTTAAGCCCAGTTGTAAGTTTAGAAGCACATCAACGGTGAGCCGGATTGTCTTGTTAGGCACTACAACAGGTAAGTGAGTTTGCTTGAACTTAGCTTCCCATCAATAGAAATACTCAGGATTCCTCTTATAACTAGAGGCATCATCAAGATCTTTACAAAAGATCAATATAACCATATCCAAATTCAATTAGGAAAATAATAATAATAAACATCTCTTCCTAGAAGGGAAGCCATCGCATCCGTTCCAAGCTGCCAACGGGACTGAATTTCAGAACGCTTTCAGAGTCGTCTATCCACAACAGTGTGAAATACGATCTGGCCACTTTCTTTCTGAGCTTCCAATCAACTCAGTCTTTAGGAACAAACAGGAGACTGGGCGCTTTGCTATGGAGCTGCACTTGGAGGTCCTTCACAGCTCTGTCCCCCTGGCCCAGGGGAAATCTCTCCATCAGTCTTCTTCTGCTGTCTTAAACATGAGGATGGCATTGTAGATTTTCAGTGCAGGCCCCAGTTTGATGCTCAGGATTTTAACGATGTCTGACTGGTTGAGGAGGAGAAAAGCTTCACCGTCGATTTGCTGCAGAACGGAAAAAAAGAACAATGGCATTAGTGTGTTGACTGAGTGAAGCCAGTTTCTACATCCTTCAAGTTAACAGCAAGTGAAAGGCACAAAGAACGACAATTGGTAGTTATGACTGCCTGGCTCATGTATTACAATAAGCCCGAATTTGGGAATATGCTTTACAAGATGAAAACTGAATCACCAGGGACCATAAACACCCTATGTTTGGAGAGACACCCTATGCTTGGAGGGACACCCAAAGCCGCTGGCATCCTTAATGTCTCCCCTTTCCACATTAATATCCTCAAATGTACTTCAACCCTTTTGATGACCTTTTCCATAAATGGATTGCAGGATTCTTGGTAGAAAATATAGAAGTCTTTTGATTTGATTTGTTTTGTCTAACAAAGCACAGTAAGTGAGAAAGTAATCCTAGGAAGGAACAATCCACATCAGCGAAGGACTCAAAACCATTCTGATAATATTACACATGCTGCCCAAAGGACCGCAATTAGCACTTACAAAGTTGATTAGCATTATCTATGCATAATTGCCAAGAAGCTTTAGGTTTAGGCCATCATGACAGATGATGTTTGTACAGTCTCTAAAATTTCCAGAACATGTTTGGATTATATCTCCTTCCTGTGATGTTAACTAATTTTGTCTCTCTTGTTTTGATATATAGCATTACTGTAGGAGAAAAGTAATGCCTTCTTTAAGGGCAAAATTTTACCTGTACCTGGTGTTTTTTTTGGGGGGGGGGCTAAATGTCTGGGCTAAGTTTTACTTAAATTATATGGACCAATTCATCACTTTAAAAGTGTTTAAGTTTGCAGTTTTAGGAATTAATCTGGGAAGGAAGCTGGACAGGAATATAGCACAATAAATTATCTTTCTTATTCAGATCCTTTCCTTTAAATATGTATCTTATCCATATTTCTTATTCACACTCACTGAACATATTATGCTGAGTCATAACTTTGAGCTAGGATTTTTAAGAAAACTTGATTCTTGATTAAATAATGACCCTTGTGCTAATGGCTTTCCTGGAGCTTCCTGTCCAAGGCTGCAAAATCAAAATGACCATTAAAGGGCAGCAAAGAGACACAGAAAGCTAGCTTTTTGCTGCCACCTCATGGTTATGTGATTTGTTTGCTTGGCAGAATTTGTCCTGGCAGCCTGTGTGTTCTATTTTGGGAAGGCTCATTATTTATCATAATCCACTGACTGGTGGGTTGTATTTATAATTGTATTTATAAATAATACAATACAGCCCATAACTATGAAATCCATTATAAGCTACAAGAATTTTCTGCAGTTTATAGCCTTAAAATATAAATCTATAAAACACATTAAACACAGAGCACTAAAATGTAAAAGGAACAATCAGAAAATAAAATGGCAGACCCCAAATAGCTCTAGATTGACAAACTGGGAGCTTGGGATCTCTGCCTCTTGCTTCAGGAAGTCCAAGTACTGAAAGCTCTTAATCACTATGACACTGGCTCCTCTATGGCTCCTCTGGTTAGTTTCAAGTCTATTTCACCAACATTTACATTTCCTTTCCATTTCCGTTTCCTGCATGTGCCTCAAACACTCAACATTGTCCACACATACAATATATAATAGCAGAGCTGGAAGGGACCTTGGAGGTCTTCTAGTCCAACCCCCTGCCTAGGCAGAAAACCCTATACTGTTTCAGACAAATGGCTATCCAGCATCTTCTTAAAGACTTCCAGTGTTGGGGCATTCACAATGTCTGGAGGCAAGCTAGTCCACTGATTAATTGTTCTAACTGTCAGGAAATTCCTCCTCAGTTCTAAGTTGCTTCTCTCCTTGATTAGTTTCCACCCATTGCTTCTTGTTCTACACTCAGGTGCCTTGGCGAATAGTTTGACTCTCTCTGCTTTGTGGCAACCCCTGAGATATTGGAACACTGCTATCATGTCTCCCCTAGTCCTTCTTTTCATTAAACTAGACATACCCAGTTGCTGCAACTGTTCTTCATACGTTTTAGCTTCCAGTCCTCTAATCATCTTTGCTGCTCTTCTCTGCACTCTTTCTAGAATCTCCACATCTTTTCTATATCATGGCGACCAAAACTGAATGCAGTATTCCAAGTGTGGCCTTAACAAGGCATTTTAAAGTGGTATTAACACTTCACGTGATCTTGATTCTATCCCCCCGTTTATGTAGCCTAGAACTGTGTTAGCTTTTTTGGCAGCTGCTGCACACTGCTGGCTCATATTTAAATGGTTGTCCATTAATAGTTATCACTACTAAGCAAGGTACCACGTATACTGTACCTGTGCATTTTGTTTTCCTTGCGTCTGAACTCTTATAATTACTTTGTATTCCCATGTAAAACTTCACAATTCACTTCCTAGCCACCAACATCTAACCGCTCAACCCTAGGCTTACCACTTTATGGTACCATTAATGCAGATTAATATGAATTCTAGAACTATCTTGATTAGGATAAGGTGGTTTCTCCCAGAAACGATGATTACAGAATACCTTTTCGTAGTTTGCATTTTTACGTTCCCAAGATCACATTAGAACTTTGATGAAGGATAATTTGATCCAGCGGTTAAAGACGCTGAGCTTGCAGCTGGCAGCCCGGTTTGAGACCCGAGCTTTGTGCAATGGGGTGAGCTCCTATCCCTTGCTCCAGCTCCTGCCCACCTAGTAATTCGAAAGCATGTAAATGCAAGTAGATGAATAGGTACCACTTCAAGGAAAGTAATAGTGGAAAAAGTATTCAAACAATGCGGGTTGCCTTGGCCAAGAAACAGCAATGAGTGCTGTGCCTTAGAGTTGGACGCGACTGTCAGGGAAATGTTTACCTTTTTAAATATGATCCTAACCCAGGGGTAGTCAACCTTTTTATACGTACTGCCCACTTTTGTATCTCTGTTAGTAGTACAATTTTCTAACCGCCCACCAGTTCCACAGTAATGGTGATTTATAAAGTAGGGAAGTAACTTTACTTTATAAAATTTATAAAGCAGAGTTACAGCAAACCCCTACCGCCCACCATGAAAGCTGGAATGCCCACTGGTGGGCGGTAGGGACCAGGTTGACTACCACTGTCCTAACCGTTACGGCCCATATTGGTGGCAATGAGCTGAATTAGCACAGGCAATTAGCAATAATAAGACGGTAGAAAAATAGCTGGTCCCTTAACTGTAATAGGCTCATGAAGAGATTAGCCATGAAATTCATATATAAGGGGTCTGTGCTAGTGAAATAGGTTACTTGGATGTCCCCAGATTTTACTATTTTTTGGGTGTGTGAGTCCTTCCACTCCATAACACATGTGATCTACTGTTTAATGTTGAAATCTAAATTTCTCTCAGTTCTGAATACTCCTGCAGATCCTAATCATGATAAATTATCACTGAGCTTAAGGAGAGCAGAGGATGCCCGGTTGGCCCAAAAACTGTGATATATCAACATCTTCATTGGGGAACTGTGTAGTTCGTTTATTTGAAACAAAAGAGCAGCAAAGAGATCGGCCAGATGAAAAAAAATCAGTTGACTTGAGGACAACTTATTTTTTTCATCGTGGCCACGAAGAGGTCATGGCCTTTTATCACATGACTCTGATTACCCACAAGGCATGGCTGCTTAATTAGGCTATAACGTAGCCTAGTAAGGGCTGTGACCCATTTAGCAAAATATTAAGGAGAAATTATGTAATTTGCCTTGACCCAAATAGTAACAGAATAAGCACAGATTCTTCTTAAAGGAACCGGCAGAGTGGAGATAGAAAGCCATAACCCTTCAAACATCAAGAGTGTGGAGAAAGCTCTGCAAAGGATAACTGGCTTTTGAAAAAGTATAGGAAAAGTAAATTGTTGGTACTCCGAAAACCTGGAGATTTTGGCAGGGATGGGCTGCTGGGGGTTCACAGGGTTCGGGAGAACCCCTAGCTAAGATTCTGTGCCATTTCGGAGAACCCCCAAATCACACTCTTGGCTGGCCACGCCCCCAACCCTCCCAGGAGTCCCCACGTGGCCCGTTTTGGATGCAGGTACGTGCAGGGCACATGAGGAGGCTCAGGGAGGGTGAAAAATGGGCCTACCAGAAGTTCGGGTTAGGGTTTCAGGTGGGGAGGGGAGGGTAAGTAGAATGTCTAACTCCTTAGCATCAGAGCATTTTTCAGGTGGGGAATGTCTAAGCCACAGGCCAGATGAGTCATGCGCTGGCCACACCCACGCCCAAGTGGCAGTTGGAATAGAGTTCTTTTAGGGTGGGGAGGGGGAGTAGAACGTCTAACTCCTTAGCATCAGAGCGTGTCAATAATAAATAATTAATACTAATGATTTGATGGTCATTTTGAAAAATCCTTTCTTAGCAAGCACCTAGAAGCCAAGAGGAACAGAAGTGCCAAATTTCAAGTTAGTAGGCTTTATGGTTCTGGAGATTTTGTGATGATGCATGAGTGGCATTTCGCTTATATATAGATATAGACCAACATGCAATTCTGGAATCCATATGGATAAAACAGAGGAACAAGAAAGAAGAAACTGCCTTCCTATTCTTTGCTTATCATACTTCTTGGTAATTATAGCACCAAAATTGGGAAATTTAAAACTGATGGTGTGTGACTTAATTTTTAAAGCAGGTTCAACTAAAAACATATTTTAAGTATCTAACTCAAGTCTCCCATCTGTACATTGCAATATGCTTTTCAGCTTAGATACAGAATATCAAACAAATGCGAGTAGTCGCATTGGGTCCCTATAAGTCGGCTGTGGAAGATGTGGAGGACCCTGGACAGGGTTCAGACTCCGAGCAGGGACCAGAGGCTAGTTGGTCACCAGGAGGCGCCTGAGGCATGGAGCAGCGGTGAAAGCCAAAGGGAGTGTGCCCATGACGTTAGGCTCTGGAGCAGTGGTAAAGACGTCAGGCCTTTGAGCAGTGATGAGGTTCAGAGGGAATTGGTCCCAGATGCCCGGCAAAGGCGGGCGTATAAACACCGGCAGCAATTAAGGAGACAAAGGAGATAATTGGACCCAGGTGGTTGAGATTAGGCCCCTCCCAAGAGAGTATATAAGGAGAGACTTTGGGAGGAGGCTGTTTGCAGGATTCAACTAATATACTAACGCTGGAGAAGCTCTCGTGTGTATTTCTTATCTTAGAAGTCTGGGTTGCTGCCAAAGTCTTGTCAGTGTGTTAATTTACTGTGAATAAATTGTCTAGCAGTAATCTTGTGTTGGCGTGCTTCACCGTACGGAGGGGGGTGGTCATTATATATATATATATATATATATATATATATATATATATATATATATATATATATATAATCACTCAGCATTACACTCACTTTTCATTAGAGAAAAGAACAATATTTCATAAAGCTAAATGATACGCTTAAGATTGCAAATTTAAAACACCCAAAATAATAGATCCTGCAAATGTACGTAAAGAGATCAAAACTTTGCAAAGCTCTGGTTCTAATGTATATTAAAAAAAACAGAAACCAGATAAATAAAACAGATTCCATAAAACAGTACACAGGTGGTCCTTGACTTACAACCATTTGTTTAAGTGACTGTTCAAAGTTACAAAACCATTGAAAAAAGTGACTTATGACCATGGTGGTGCCAGAGGTGGGTTCCTACCGGTTCGGAGCGGTTCACCAGAGCAGGTAGTAACTTCGCTGCTCATGCCCCCAACCCGGTTCTATCAGCGGCACCATAGGTGCTGCCATCTTGTTTTTTGCTTCTGCGGATGCGCAGAAGCAATTTTTTCACTACTGTGCATGTGCACACTGGGAACAGGCTCCAGCTGTTCCTCTGCTTCACTGCTGTCTAGCTGCCTCTCTGCCTCCGATGCAAAGCCCTCGTCTCAGCTTTCCTCAACCCCCAGGACTGGCCCACGTTCGTCCCCAACCTCCTCACTGTCTGAATCTGCTGCCAGCTCTGCTGGTCCCCAGTGGGTCACAACAGTGACAAAAGGTGATCGTATGATTGCAGGACACGGCAGCCATCATAAACAGGAATCAGTTGCTAAAGGTATGAATTCTAATCACATGATCATGGGGATGGTGCAATGGTCATAAGTTTGAAAAACTACCATAAGTCACTTTTTTGGTGCTGTTGTAACACTTCCAATGGTCACTAAATGAACTGTTTTAAGTTAAGGACTACTTGTATAATAGAACTGGAGAGGGGAGGAAAGAAAACAGATGCACCAAGAGCATATCAGCCTCCAGAGTATGATTTCTTATAAAAGGACTGTACAGCAAACATAGTCCAGACACCAATCTGTCAAATCAACAATTTGCAGTCTCAATATTTGTGGAGCACATCTATTGTTTCCATGGGTAAACTGAAAAAGTCTGGACATCTTGAGTTTAAATCCTCCATTATTTCTCCTGGCTTCTCTCCCTGCCCCTCCTCCAAATTCTGGTGCTTTTAATGCAAATGCTGTAATACAGACAATGCTGTAATTCTCCCAATTGCTGTAGCATTGGTTACAAACAGAGAAAGAAGGGAACCAATTCTTTCTTAGAGTACGTACCAGATGTCGACATATTTTGCTTCAGACTCTTCAAGCCTTAGAACAGGGGTGTCAATCTCAATTTCATGGAGGTATGCATCAGGGTTGTGTTTGACCTCGGAGGGCCAGGGTGGGATGGTGGGAGTGGCCAGGGACTGGGTATGGCCTTGGCAAGCATGGCTGGGGTGGGCGTGGCCATGGTGGGCATGAAACAGGACCGAACCGCCACACATGGTTTTATACACTTAAAGAGAGTCGTACATTTCTGTGGTTTTGCTTTTTTAATACTTACTTGATCACCTTATGAGAGAGAGACCAGATCAAGAAACTGACTCCTTAGGAACTATAAATTATTGACACAGGCTATAGTAGCAGAATCATGCAAGTCTGAAAGGTAAAATATTTTACCTTTCCTCCCTTTTATAACCTTCTGAGTCAAGGATGACCTCCTGTAGCACTCCGGAGACCCCGTTTTGGGTCTGGTTGGCTTCCTGGACCACTCTGGTGGCCAAAACAGACTCTCCCCCCACCTGCATCCCATTTCTGCTAGCAGAGGCACTGCGGGCCAGTCTTTTGCTATTTCCAGACCGAACCCGTGGGCCAGATCTAAACACCCCACGGGCCAGATCTGGCCTGCGAGTCTTGAGTTTGACCCCCCTGTTCTAGAAGGTCTGCAGGTTTTTTTAAAAGTTAAGAACAATGTGGGGATTGTGACCTCTTCACTAAGGCTCTCTTTGTCCCGCAGCCAGTGCCCAAAGGACATCTCCTTTTATGTACACGCCTATTATACTACATAGCGCCCCCAAATTCTAATCATGCAGAGCGAATGTTGTAGAAAGTTCGCTTTTTAATTTCTTTTCAACCTGTGGACTATCAAGCCCTGCTCTTTAGAGATGCTGTTTCAGAATATGACTTCATATTTTTTTTTAAAAAAACGCCCTTATTCTCTGGCTAGGCCTTGCTAGCAATTTTGCCCAATCCCTTGGGATTCCTTTTATCATTTTCACAAATTGTTTTTTCCTTCCTATTGTTGTTATTTAGGAAATAAAAATAAAAATTAAACTGAAAGCACCCCTACCTAAAGTTATTTATTTAAACGTAATATGCTTGGGCAGCTCAATTGCTTCTAATGGGCTATTATAGCCGAGTTCAGCAGTTCTGTCATTTACATCTTAGTGCAAGCCAAGTCTCTTTCTTAAAATAGATTTCATTCCAGTCCAACATTTTTAATAGCCCGATGAGAACTGCATCTACTTCATACAAGGTGTAGAGTGTCCCACAAACCATATTTTTGCTTTCTGAAACCAGATGTTCAGGATCTGGTTCTACATACCAACACACGTTTCCTTCTTATAAATTCTTCCCTATTTTTATTAATTTATGTCTGAGTCCCCCTATGGGTTCAATTCCAAATAGCAAAATGTTTTGCAGATTAAGTCCAGCTTTGTACTAGTAGCATTTGATTTGTTTTTATAGCTGCTTATCCCATAAATGCCTTTCTTCTCAATTTTTCTATACTACTGAATGATAATCATGGACAACAACCCTGCTTGGCTAGAAATGTTTCGTGTTTTCTGCAATGCTCTGCTACAGGGGTGTCAAACTCAAGGCCCACGGGCTGGATCCAGCCTGCGGGGTTCTTAAATCTGGTCCACAGGGCCAGCCTGGAAGCCGTGAAGGACCAGTCCATGGTACCTCTGGCAGCCAAAACGGGGCTCGGGGGGCTGCGTGCAACCCCTTGCAGCCCATTTACGGCATGGACGGCCTCCTGCAGCACCCTGCCAGCCAAAACAGGGCCCGGAACGTGCGTCCCCCCCCTTGCACACCCCATTTTGACCGGCACGGTGCTGCAGGAGGCATCCATCCCATCTCTCCCCCCCCCCTCGCACCATGGAGAACTACAATGCTGATCCAGCCCTCAAAGAAATCTAGTTTGACACCCTTGCTCTACTACAAGCCTATACAGTGAAGCAAAGAATGCTTAAATTATTACACTGCTATTACACTTCTACTGCTGTTTGTCAGCCATAGGTCTATCAGAGGGAGTTGTGTGCTTTTGTTTATTCCAATCCTGTTGTCCCAGATGCCAGCTTCTGTTTACCAGGTTCTTGGCTTCAGAACCAATTCCAAAGACCACCAATGTGTTCTTCATCAACAGACATGTGTGAGTAAACAACTCTTTTCTGAAACATCAAATCCTACCTGCATCTCATTTTTTGATCCCCTGGTTTTCCTTTTTATAGAACTTGATCTAATGAAACCCCTGGACAGCATTTTCTAGTGCTTTTGGCACGGCCTCTGGAATTCGAACTGCTCTAAATCATGGGTGTCAAACTGGTGGCCCCCGGGCCAGGCGCATCACACGCAGGCCACATCCACCTCTGCTCCGCAAGGAGGGAAAAACATCACAAACGTCACGTGACACCGCTGAGAGTTTGACACCCCTGCTCTAAATGATTTCATTTGAGTGAACCATTGATCAACAGTAGAACTCAGCATCTTAAAGCTGAAAAACATGGGTGTAACATTCTTACAAATAAGTTGGTTGTTCTACAAATGTAGATGACTTTAACTATCCCACTTTTCGAATACAACTCAAGATTAAATGTCCACTGAAAACAATTGGGTATGCCAACAAGCCGAAGCAACCCTATTCTATGTGGCAACTTTTGCCAAGGACTATGAAAGGAATAAGAGAGTAGGCAGATCCAGTGGTTTGCGGAATGCATCTGTTTCACAGAAGGCATCCACAAGGTTTCTCTGGAACTAAAGCTGGGTTAATTTGGTACAATTTTTAGTCTCCAATACCATTCCTGAGATCATTCCTTGGGCAGGAAGATTAGCCTAAAGCAAGATAACTTACCTCTTGTCGAAAAAGCGCGGCCTGTTCCTTGCAACCGGGCAGACGCTGAACAAAGCCAGCCACCTAGAAAAAAAAATGTTAGAAATAAAAAAAACAAAAATGTTACAAGGACAACTAGGGACTTGACCATTTCTTTAGCTTGAGCAAAAATGTAACGTAAAGGGTTTTCTCGGTCGAGAGAATCCTGCAACTTATAAATCAAAAATGTATTATACTTACTAATGAAGTTGGCAGAAATATGTAAAGGCTAGCTACCTGGGACACAAGAACCCTGGCAGGTAGGCAGACAGGCCCAAAGACAGAGCCTAAACAGTGAGCCAAGTACATAGCTATTTTCACCACACACATCAAATAACAGCAATAGAGCTAGTATTCTATGGGCCCCAGCAGGCTTGGTATGTTATCCCCTATACAGGGGTGTCAAACTGGATTTCTTTGTGGGCCAGATCAGCATTGTAGTTTTCTTCCATGGGCCAGCTAGGGTGTGTGGGATGGGAAAAAGACAGAATGGCACGCCTCCTTCCCCCACTTGAGCTCTGTTTTCACTGACAGAGGGTTGCAGGAGGCTGTTGCATCCGAAAACAGACCTCGGGAGCCCGTTTTCTCTGGCAGAGCACTTGGACCACCATAGGCGTTCCTGACATAAGTGATGTGGAGCTGGCCACGCCCACCTTGGCCACACTCACTCCAGTCCCCTGAGGTCAAACACCCCTGAGGTCAAACCCTGATGCGGCCCTCAATGAAACCAAGTTTGGCACCCCTGATCTACATCATTCCAGTCAACCTCTGATTTCATATGCAACAAAACAAGCTATGTCTATATTATGCTCTGACCAGTATATAACATTGATTCTACTATATTAGAAATCTAAAACACAAAACTAAAGAAAGCGATCCTATTTTGTGATGTAAATGGTTACAGACAAAGCAATTTATTAGACTGTCAGCTCCCTTGAAAATTGGTGGAAGTTAACTTTGTGTTGCAGGGCTAAAGGCATTATATTAGTGTGGTCTTTCATGGAATAAATGTTCTTCACTGCCAATGCTCCATGTTTTCATCTCCTTTGAAGTAGAAGAGAATTTGTAGATAGGTTTGCAAATTGATCGTTTGCCCAGGGGACAAGAAACAGGCTGAACATTTATCATTGTGAAAATAAAGAGATTGTCTTAGTCCTAATAGGTAAGGCAGACAGTAACATTACGATGTATTTGATATCTAAATAAAAGTATGCCCAGAAATGCAGCTTTGCTCTTCACGTATGTGTAAGATCTGTTGAACTCAACTAGACCTCCATTCAAATAAACGTCAATAAAGGTTCCCCTCGCACATATGTGCTAGTCATTCCCAACTCTAGGGGACGGTGCTCATCTCCGTTTCAAAGCCGAAGAGCCAGTGCTGTCTGAAGACTGGTCATGTGGCCGGCATGACTAAATGGCGAAGGCGCACGGAGCGCTGTTACTTTCCCACCAAAGATGGTCTCTATTTTTCTATTTGCATTTTTACATGCTTAAGAACTGTTAGGATGGCAGAAGCTGGGTCAAGTAACAGGAGCTCACTCCGTTACATGGCACTAGGGATTTGAACCGCCAAACTGCCGATCTTTCTGATTGACAAGCTCAGCGTCTTAGCCGCTGAGCCTCCCTGCAGCCCATTTTCGGCCTGGATGGCCTCCTGCAGCATCCTGCCAGCCAAAACGGGGCCAGGGGCTTGCAGCCCTCCCCCTGCACCCCATTTTGTCTGGCATGCACTAGGGATTTGAACCGCCAAACTGCCGACCTTTCTGATTGACAAGCTCAGTGGCTTAGACACTGAGCCACCGTGTCCCCAAATGTGAATAGGATGAGTTAAATGCAGAAGGGTTCCAAGATATAAATCGAATGTCCCTTTATAAAGTAATCGCTCCCAGATCTCTGCCAATGTCGACTTTAAAACTCAGAGCAACTATTCCAAACTTACAACAGGTTTTGTCTATACTCAGAAGAGGCTGACATTAACAGTGGCCAAGCAGCTCTGTCAGCAAAGCTAAAAGACACCGCCAGACACCTTCTCAAAATAAAACATATTTAACCTCCACCAGCCTTATGGTTTCTATGTAAACACAGCCTCTTCACTCTCACCCATCCCCATCAACAGCAACCTTGGTGGTGCCAATTGGAGATAATAGGTGCTGCACATCTGCAAGGTATCAAGTTGGCCCAGCTGGACCCAGGTGCTCCCTTCAGGAACTTTGCATTGTGCCTCTATAAAGTACAACTCAGCGGGCCAAAAGGGAGTCTTTGGGTTCCTGAACTTCACCTTCCTTTCTCCAGCACAATTGCAAAGCACTCCAAGATGTTTGGTTTGGTAGTAAAGATTTCCCTTGCACATACTGTATGTGCTAGTCATTCCTGACTGTAGGGGGCGGTGCTCATATCTGTTTCAAAGCTGAAGAGCTAGTGCTGTCCGAAGATGTCTCTGTGGTCATGTGGCCAGCATGACTAAATGCTGACGGCGCACGGAACGCTGTTACCTTCCCACCAAAGGTGGTTCCTATTTTTCTATTTGCATTTTTACATGCTTTCGAACTGCTAGGTTGGCAGAAGTTGGGATAAGTATGTCACTCCATTACACAGCACTAGGGATTCGGTTTGGAAGTACCCATAGCTTAATATACAACCGAAGCTAGATTTCCATCCACCCACATGGCTATGCATAGCTCTGCAACAGAACCGTTTAGTACCATGTTTAATCCCTCATTCAACCATATGTGATCCTCAGCAAAATGAAAAACAAATGGACTGTGCAACATAGGTAGGGAAGACAAGGTAAGTAAGAAAAAAAAGCATCTTTGGGATAGGTAAGGATGCACAGCTAAAGCCAGCCAGCTAGAAGGGAAAATACCACAATGTGTGGCCTGGTCCCCAAATTAAGCTTCCACTATACAATGACAGCCTTGGCAGAACAAGCCTGTGTGTCAGCAATCCTGTAACACTGTGGGGATGGTTTGTGACGCAGCCACGCCAGCATGCGCAGGGCCAATGGCAAGGGAAAGTGAGTCAGCAGCCCAGAGAAGCACAGAAAAAGCTATTGTCAGTGGAGGCCCCCAAAGGGGCAGCTGCTTAAAGAGGAGGGCTCACTGCAACACCCAGGATCGATATCTATCCATACATTCCAGATCCTGGCTGGTTAAAAAGTTCTGGCTGGGTTAACCCTCGCTCCCAAATTTAACCCCAGCTGCACAGCAGAGCAAGGAACAAAATCACTGTGGGAGGATAAGGATGGGAGAGAGGGAGAGAGAGGGAGGGGAGGGGAGGGAGGGAGAGAAAACAAAAGCAGAACTTACCTCTTCCACGCTCCATTTGGCCACATTCTTAGCGGTGAGGCCCGAGACCTCCGGCAGCAGTTTGCAGTGCTGCTCCCAGCAGAGATGGAGACGGTGGGTCGGATTGGCAGACAAGGAAGGCATGAAGACGGACTGGTGGAGGGTCTGCTGCAGAGCAAAGGCAGTGTCTGGTAGGAGGTCAGGGATAAAGGAGGTGGGGGAAGGGAGAGAGAAAGAGAAGAGAAAAAGAAAGAAAAATATATCTGTTAATCCTGGTTCAGATGCACTTTGGAAATCAAGAAATCACTTTTCTTCAGAACATCCCTCTCCCCACCCCACCCCAAAAAGAGTGAGGGGGGGAGAGCAGGACCCCGTACTGTTCTGGCGGCTGTTAGAGATGTCCTGATGCTAACACCGGAGGAGTTGCCAGCAATCTATTACCAGAGAGGAGGCGGCTGGGTGACTGCATCTTCAGCTGGAAATTAATGGCACCATTCCAGCTTACGGTCTGTTCCCAGCCGGCTAAGAGCACTCAGCATGCCAGATAATGACAGGCACTGGCCGACTCCCAGGAGAGCAGCCTCCATGGTCAGGGAGCCTGGCAGCTCCATCCGGACGTTAGCATCGCTCCCCATTGGGTGAAAAGACCGGAGAGATGCTAAGGAAATGGAAAGCAGTTCAATCTTTTCTCCCTCTGCCCCTCCTTGCCCCTTCCCTCCGATATGTGACGTATGTGAGATCATTTGGTTTTTTGCTGTCTCATACTGCGGTAAGAACCAGGGGCCTGACTCTAGGTAGGAAGAAGAGGAGGAATTGTTGATGAACACAGCATAGCAACCCTTGATTGACAATATTGGCTAATTAGAGTTCCAGCTTCTCTTCCTCCATGTACAAATGAAAAGGAGGCAATGTAACTGAACACTGGGACTCCCCCCTCCCCCCCCCAAAAAAAGGATGATTGGAAACAGCTCTGGTGACATCTACTGGCAACAGGAAAGGATGGTGGCTTGTCCTTTTGCTCCTTTTAGCATCACTCCTACCGGTAGTTTTAAAATAATTCAGATGTTTTAAAACAAGGGGCTCCAAGTTGTGGGCCTTCTCCTCTGGGCTGCCAACCCAGAAAGTTTGGGGAACTCTATTTTAAAAGATTCACACCTGGCCTGGTTCATAAAACGTTCATAATTTTGAACGTTCATTAAGCCAACCAGTTGTAACTTGAGGACCGCCTGTATACTGGTTGACAATTAGGCCTGGGTTATTTATGTCAATCAGAAGCACACTTGGGACAATTTAAAGGTTAGGTGAAGAGATCACAAAGGGTGACGCGATGGAAAGGATTAAAAAAGGAAAAAGTCTAGAATTGGGATATATTTTTGGGAAGATGCTAGAAGATGCTAGATTGGAGTCCCTAAAACAACCTCCCAGCATTAAAAGCTAGGAACACCCAGCAGCATTTTATTATGGATCCCACTTTTTTTTTTTTTTTGCTTCTGTACTCGAGAAGTATGTTTTAAAAAAATCCCAATTCCTTTGTAGGGAAGACAAAATTCTCTGGGGACTGAATTTGTTTTTATGGATTGCTGGCAGAAACAGAGCTCTCTGTTCTCTCTGCTCTCTCAGAACAGACAGATGTTCGAGACAACAGTGGCCCTTACAATTCAAGAAAGGAAGAAGAATCAAGGCAAACGTGAACCAAAGAGCAAAATAATGGGGTTCTAGTTATCATGGAACCCCCTTATTCAATATTTAGAATCCATTAGCACAAAAACTGACACTAACCTCTTTCTCCATCGGCCTCTTGCTTCACTAGCTGGAGCTTTATATAGCTATGTGAACAGCCAATCCTGCAAAATCAAATTTCGGTATCAACACAAGAAAGTATTATAGTTTGTTAAAAGAGAGAGAGTGTGTTTTTAGACAGGCCGTACAGGTAGTCCTTGACTTACAACCATTCATTTAGTGACTGTTCAAAGTTACAACAACACTGAAAAAAGGAACTTATGACCAGTTTTCAGACCATATGATAATTACAGCCACATGATCACATGATCAAAATTTGGATGCTTAGCAACTGGCATGTAATTTACAGGGGACCCAGACGGTCTCAGTTTTGTAACCTTCTAACCATCAAAATCAATGGGGAAGGAGATTCAATAATCATGTTACTAACTTAAATCACTGCAGTGGTTCATTTAAGAACTGTGGCAAGAAAGTTTGTGAAATAGGGGAAATTCACTTAACTGTCTTGAAAAAAATGTTGGCCTCATTTGTGGTCAGAAGTCAAGAACTACCTGCATTAAAATATTTCCTGAAGATGGCACTTCAAAGACTAACAGGGATATTGTGGCCTGTAGCTGCGTTACGGCTTATGTTAGCCAGCATTTGATCAAAACAAGTACACAAAGGAATGGTCATTTTTACAGGCTTCAGAACTGAGGGAAACAACTTGAATTTATTTTGAGATTGTTTGGATATGAACCCATCGAACGCATTTGTGTCATTGAATGAGTCCATGCGTTTGTAAAATAAAGTCCCCTTCCTATCTGCAGCCCACCTATTTCCAAACTTTCTTCAAACCTAAACCGCTTGATAGGTTGGACTCTGATTGAAACATGTTGCTTACCCTTTTGCTTTGATTTTAGTAATAGTAGGTCTTTCCCCTTCGGCCCAGTCTTTCTCTTGGCTGGTCTCAGACTGTTCAGAAAAGCTATGAACGCTGCTTCTCCCTGACCCCTCTCCTTCTTGCGTGGATGACTTTCTGATAAGAAAAATATGCATTCTATATCCATCCATCCATACTTGTCACTTCCAACCCATCTACCTATCTAGAGAACAGGACCCAGGAGAGTTTCATGCGCATGGCTAGATTGATAAGGTCTGGCTCAGATGTCAGTTTCATCTCATTAAGTCCTTTGAGGCAATCGTGTAGTTGGGATATAACTATACTGGAATAAACATTCCACTATACAACTAATTTTGTACTCTGTAGACTTTACACCAATGGTTCTTAACCTTTTCTTCACCACGGACCATGCTTCACTAGCACGGACCATTTAAAAGTGGCCATGGCCACTTTCACCACTGCTATTCATCCTGGGCCTTAATGTTTGAATAGGGACATAAAACAAATGAGAGAATTGCTTGGGGTGAAAGTTAAAAAAGAAGTGCATACAACTAAGAGCCTTCACCAATGACTTGGTTTTAATTCAGGAGGACTGTCTTGAAGGGACAGACGCGTTAATGGCAAAAGTAAGAGAATTTAGAGCATTGTTTGGATTTAAAATTAATAAGGAGAAAGCAAAGATGTTGCTAAACAACATGACGATGGAAGATCGAAACGAACTCTCTGTAAAAAGTGGGTTTCAGATTGGGGGGGAAAGGAAACATTTGGGCATTATAACTAGCATGAATTTGTATGTGATTTCAAGATAATTATCATAAAGTATGGAATTTATGTATTGGTGTATGTATTAATTTATTAAATTTATTTGTCACCTAAAATAATAATAAAAAAAATAAATGTGGCCATGGACCCCAAAGACTTAACTCAAGATTTAAATCATAACATTTCTTAATCCTATCTATTACTCTAAACCTCTGTGACATCGCCGTCTCCCAATGGTCTGCAGACCATAGGCTAAGAATCATTGCTTTGCCCCATTTCAATTTGCCCAGCTAGACTTGTATTGTACACTTCCTACCAAAGCACAGAGAAGCACAGTGCTGCAAACCTCCCCCCTCAAAAAAATCCAACTCAAACTTAAAAGTTCATAAAGTTTGCCAAACTTTACGAACCGGATTTACAGACACGAGAGAATAAAAGCCAGCAAAATGGCAAGAATTCTTTTGCAGTAGTCAGTCCAAATAAAAACTTAATAAAACAGGGTAAAGCAGGTCTCAGGATGCAATCTACAGCTTCACCTGGACTGTGGAGAATCTCCTTGCAAATCTGGAAGTTGTGCTGAAATGTCAGATTTCTTGGGTTTGGGAGCACCACTCCCAGGCGATGGTTTTTCTCCACCAAGGCGATCCTGTAACAAACCATCTCGGGTGCGGCTGGTTTCGGAATAAGGGCAGCCAATTAACCTACATCAAAAGCAACAAAACAACGTTTCCATTGCAAAAAAACCATGCAGATTTCTTTTCTTTTCCTTTTTTTTTTTTTAACAGAAGGCTACCTTAAATAAACAAGCGGGCATATAACACATCAACCCTGCAAGAGCAAAAATAATGGTAGGATTGGTAGGCAAATGGAGCTCGGGAAGGAAATCGAATTGTTTACTAAATGAGAAATTCTATAGAGGGGGAGGACGTTTTCAGACCCAGCGAGCAGAAAACAAAACAAATGCTCCTGAGGAAGGCTGAGAACCTGGCTGAGCTGGGAGCAACATTAAATCAAAGCAAAACCTCGCACGGAATACAGAGCATCAAAAGGTCTAGCTAGAGGCAGCATGCAGGAAGAGTTTTAAGAGAAGAATGATTTAACAAATGGCTTTGAATGGATTTAGAAGGAAGAAGCAGGAGAATAAAAGAGTAGATTCTGGCTTTCTCTTCTTCGTAGCCATCAGCAAAGTTTCCCATGCTGAAAATAATAGGATTCAGGATCTCTATTATTTATATGCTTATCCGCGCCACCAGATTTCTACTGCACATTTTTTTAAAAATTGCTACACAGACCTTGGTGTGTTCTCTCTCTCTACAGGATAATGTTGGAAGGATTTATATTCCTCGCAGAAGGAATATAATATAGAAGCTTCTAGGATGAGAAGCAAAATGTCTTCTAAGAAAAAACAACAAGGAAGTCCAGTTGACTCCTGAAAAAGCTCTTCTGGCACAACCATGACCTGGATGGCTGAGAATCTCTACCGACCTCGAGATCTGGAATATAGATTCTGCCCCTATTATTCTGATGTATAGTACTCTATCGTCAAAGAATCTGTGATACACAACCTCTTCTCTGAAGCAAGGAGCAATTCTCTATTAAATTTGGCTAGGTGGGGAAAGCTAGGGAAAATATGGGATATTGTTTTGAGCCATTCCAGCTTTTCCCCACCTCCTGGAATAAATATGAGAGGATCACTTTGGGACTTTGAATGCTTAGAGCTAGCAAATAATCACGTGGATCTCCCTAACAGGTAAGACAGATGTTGATACTGCTTTTCTTATCATGCTAGTAGTTATTTGCCTGACGGTCAAAGGACGCCAAACACAAAGCACAAGAGGGAGCTACAACACAACACTTTAGAACTAAGGTCCGCATTTGTATTTACAGTTGTTGACTGAAGCGGTGTGCTGTTTTTTAAATACAGGAGATACACTCCTCGGGAAAGCTGTCCTGTAACTCTCAGGGAATACATACGTGTAATGGGTTCCGTATCGCGGTCCCCTGACATGACCCAATCCCTGACAACCAGGAGTAGGGCATACTTGTCCTGCTGGCATTGATGCTGCATTGGAAGTCCCTAGAAAAACAAAGCCAGTTCAGGAGTAGCAATAGCACTTAGACTTATATACTGCCTCATAGTGCTTTGACAGCCCTCTCTAAGCAGTTTACAGAGTCAGCCTCTTGCCCCCAACCATCTGGGTCCTCATTTTACCCATCTCGGAAGGATGGAAGGCTGAGTCAACCTTGAGCCTGGTGAGATTTGAACTGCCAAATTGCAGGCAGCCAGCAGTCAGCAGAAGTGGCCTGTAGTTCTGCCAGTGATGGGATTCAAAACTTCTTACTACTGGTTCTACGGGCGTGGCTTTGTGGGTGTGGCTTTGTGGATGTAGCAAGGGAAAGATACTGCAAAATCCCTACTCCCCACCCCACTAACTTGCTTTCTAGCTTTGTTCTCTTGTTCAGGGCAACAAAAGAAGATCAGGGAGGCAGTGGGGGAGGGCCAACTTATTTGCCGGTTTGCAAATTGCAGGCAGCTGGCAGTCAGCAGAAGTAGCCTGAAGTATTGCACTCTAACTACTGCGCCACCATGGCTCTCGTTTCTGTCTTTTTGCAAATTATAAGATCTGAGTGTGGGAGGGAAGGGGGAAAAAACCCTCCTGTTATTTCTCCTCTTACCTGGTGGGAGTTGCAAGGCGTGTCCAGTTTTGGCACACCAGCCCATGGGATGAATATCTGGACTGTCAGCATCAACCCAAAAGTCAAAGGCATGATCCCAACCATCGAAGTGCACCTTAATAAAGCAGATCGAAAGGGGATAATAGACAAAGTTTACTTATACAGGTAGTACAACTATTTGCTTAGTGACAGTTTGAAGTTACAATGGCACTGAAAAAAGAAATTTGTGATTGTTTTTTCACTTATGGCCCTTGCAACTTCTCCATGGTCATGTGATCAAAAGTCAGTGGGGAAGTCAGATTCACTTGTTACTAACTTAACATCTGCAGTGATACACTTAACTGCGGAGAGAGAAGGTCGTAAAATGGGGCAAAGCTAATTAACAATGGTCTCGCTTAGCAACAGAAATTTTGGCCTCAACTGTGGTCATAAGCCAAGGACTACCTGTAACTCACATTTATACTCAGGATTTGTTTTGGAATTGAACCTAACCCAGTTTTATGGCAGCTAAGTTAGGAGAAAAATCCAACTACTATGTAACACAGGAAGATTCCTATTATACTGTAGGTCCATCTAACTCAGTATTGTCTCTGTTGGGTCCAGACTAGTCTACCTGGAGGATCCATATATAACTTGACAATCAATGAATAATAATAAAAGAATAGAAGTAGCTCTTTAGATTACAAGATTTAGCCTTTAAATCAGTAGAGTTCCATGCCTCCAGATTCTATGGTAGAAAGTTTTTTTTTCCTCCAGTCATTGAATCTCATGGCATAGAAATTGTCAGGCATGAAAAACCAGATCCTCATGTGAAGAGTTCAATTAACTACTTTATTGCTCAATGCCTCTTTCACAGAAATCTTCCCAGACTGGCAATTTGCACCTGGCCCAGGCTAGGTAAGATTCAACAGCATTCAAGGCGGGTTTGGATCTTGCCTTTATGTGCCCACACAATGATTCCAGACTAATTCCCTGCTTGGTTGCTCCCTCTGGCTCAGCAACATAAATAAACCCAACTTTAAGTTCCTTAGAGAACAAAGCTAAATCAAATTCTGCCTTCTTTTCCAACTCTCAGCCTCCCCCCCCCCCTCCCAAATAAACTGGCTGACTGGCTTTGGCTTTGCAGTCCACCTTCACCTGAAGAACCAAAATAAAAGTTTTCACTTTCGAATTATTAAGGGATTTTTATGAGGTTCAATGCTGCTATTAGTTTACATACCTTGACACGATGGTCATCCTTTTCAATTATAGTTGCCACTCTAATTAGCATAGGGTTTCTTCTGTCCACTGCTTCCAGTTTCATATTAGGCTGAAATCCATGAGCTGGACGCTATAAAATAAATTACACATGCAGTCAGAGGCAACTAAGGATGGTAGCTATATCATTTAAAGGGCATATTTGAAGACTTCATTACATCATATCCTGGCATTAATGGGACTAGGCGGGAGCAGTGCCCCACCTCCCCATCACATGTTTTAAGAAAAGATTGAAAATGTCTATTTTCTACTTTAATTTAAATGTAATTTGCTGTTACATGCAACTGGACCGAGTTGTGAATATGGCGATTCAATTCTCATTTTTTTGTATGTCACAACAAATTAGTTTGTTCAATTGCGGAAACAGGCGCTTCCGACTTTCTCTTCTGGCATGTGTGTTACATTGGTAATAGGCACTTAAGGCCAAGATTGCTGTCTAATTTATCTAGATACTTTCTAATGCAATAGGGGAAATTGATAACAATGACGACAATCATAATCAAAATAAATGTGCCCTGACTATGGTTATTTAGGAGATAGTACAAAAACGCAATTACATCATTCGGTGATATGGTTCATCTCTCTATATATAAAATGGCTCTGTGTGGGGTGTGTGTGTGTGTGTGTGTTCCAGTGTAACTCTGGAACGCCTCGAGCAATTTCAACTAAGCTTGGTACAGAGATGACTAACTCTCTGGAAACAAATACTGTGGTGGTAAGACACCCCTAACACTCCTCAGGGGCGGGGCGGAGGTGTTGTTAAGATACACTCTGTTGTGCCTTAAAATGGCTTCTTTCGTACTGCCGTAAAATGGCTTCTACTATACAGCGCATTTGGAGTTGCCATGGTAAAGGCTTCACACTACTCCACAAGGTGGGACACCTCTGGTAAGGGGGAAAATCCAACATTAGAAATTATGTTTGGCCTAGACAGTTTCAACAAGGTTTTGATTATCTTTGAGGACAAATGTATGGCCATGATCAATAAAACATTTCTGGGCCACGGGGTAAACATTTGTAACTAATTTAATTGTGGCTGAAATCAGGGCTTTTCCTGTCTAATACAGGATTAGGATAAATAAATACCAGGGCAACATCAGGTTATCAGCTATTTTAATATAAAACAAAACTAAACAAAACAAAAAAAAGCTCTTGACCAACCAGTTTAAATGCTCTTGCTGGTGCTGCCTGAGAACCAGTTTCTTCCAGATATTTCTCCCATGAGAAGCTTTTGAAATCTTTGTATTCTGTAAAGAGATTTCAGATGATCCTCAGTTTACACCTACCTATGCAAGACCAATTCATTATTGAATGGCTGTGATAATAACTGAGCTTGAGATCGCATGCCTACGTTATGAGTGGCTTGCGTTAGCTTAGCTGAATTGCGGCCGTAGAACAGAACAACTCAAGCAATAAAATAACGTCATAAAAACACGTTCATTATGCAATTGCTCACTTGCTTTTAACTATTGTAAGCTTCCACTTTGCAACTACACAAAACGAACCTTGCGTTCAAATATAGTTTCTCCCTCCCTATGCTTCCCCCAACGTCTCTCTTTTTCCGGCAAACCATTCGCTTGTCACTGCATCTGCAACGGAGACTGATTGACAACCAAAGCTATAAATTATGGTTTGTCAGGAGAGAAATAGAGTACGAGGTAAAAAGAGAGTAAGAGGGGAAAATAAGAACACAAATCAATTCCAATTCCGATGTGGGGAGGCCATCTTAGTGTTGCACATGAAACTGTTGGTTTCTGAAATACATCCATGAGCAATAACAGAAGTAGCAACACAAATGCTAAGAAGCTGACAAGGAATTTCCACCACTATCTTTCTATAAAGAGCTGGATTTAAAGAATGTCTTTAAGTAGGTATTCTCTATACCCATGATGGCGAACCTATGGCACGAGTGCCAGAAGTGGCACAAAGAGCCATCTCTCTGGGCACGCAAGCCATCTCCCATTGCTCTTCCAAATTCCAGCATGGCAGCCACCTAGTCTTCATGCACGCGGGAGAGCAGGAAACCGGAAGAACAGCCACCTGGTGTACATGCGTGCACCAGGAAGATGATCTTCTGGTTTCTGGCACGCATGCGCACCGGCCATTTGGTCTTCTGATTTCTGGCACGCATGAAGACCACCTGTACCTGGTCTTTTGGTTTCTGGCACGTATCTGCGTACGAAGAGTATATAATCAAGCAAGGTCACCCAAGGTGTGAAAGTCATTCATCCCAGCTGCCCAATTAAAGCACTTAAACTAGACAGCAACATTGCAAGATGCTGGTGGTAGATGATCATTTTAGTGATAACGGAGAGTTAGTTTGGTCTAGTGGTTAAGGAATCAGGCTAGAAAAGGGGAGACCGTGAATTCAAACCCCACCTTAGCCATGAAAGCCAGATAGGTCATCTTGGGCTAGTCATTCTCTCTCTAGGCCAACCCACCTCACAGGGTTGTTGTAGTAAAAATATAGGAGGAGGAAGCACACCGAATACTGAACTAGCTGAATAGTGGAACTGGTAGTGGAAATCTTGGGTGGGCCTGCCCACTCGCCCAGGCTCTATGCCGTCCTATTTTAGTCATTTTTAATGTAAGATTCCCTGGGAGTTGGATGGCCTTTATATTGTACTAACCAACCAATACATCAGCATCAACATAGAAAAGTTCAATACAGTGAAAGATGAAATGAATCAATGGAATATTGACTCTTAGACATCAACAAATTGAAATGGACTGAATCGGACACTTTCCATTAAAAAGATCATTTACTACTCAGGAAACAAAAAAGGAAGGGTATCTCAAGGACATAATTTGGGTACAATGTCCGCAGTGCTTCCATAATATCGCAATAATGAATCTTTGATCCAATTATTTTCCAAGTTTATGCTTCACCCACTGAAGCAGAAGAAGAGTTTGTTGATAGGTTTTATAATCAAGTTCAATCTGAAATTGACAAGAACATGCAAGGTATTTATTTGATTTTTATCCTGCGTTTATTACTTTATAGGTAACTCAAGGAGCCGAACATACATAATGCTTCTCCCTCCTCCTATTTTACCTATAACAACAACCCTTTTATGATATGTTGCTTGCAGTTGGAAACTGGAATGCTAAACTGGGAAAAAGTAAGGAGAAAAATATATTTGGAGGATGTGCCTGGGAAATAGAAATGAAACAGGAGAATTTACCCGGTTCTGACAAGCCAATGATTTATTCATTGCTAATAGTTTTCAAACAACAAAAAGAATACAGAGAACAAAATTGACTACAATATTGGTACAAGCAGGTGGAAAAAATTAACAAAGATACAGTAAGGAGCTGACTGTGGAACAGATCACACACTCTGCTCATCTGCAAATTCTAAGTCAAGCTAAAGTGGAAGAAGAAAGCTAGCTTCCACGATATGATCTGGAGTTAACATTTTCAAGGAAAACATCAGGAATTACTTTTATAGAAAACCACAGGAACTCACTGAGTGGAAACCAGAACAAATATGGCATGAAATCAAACAATAAAAGATCAAGAAACAGGAAAAAAAAAGCAGAGTCAAAAACCAAAGACAAGAAAGAGAAATATCTTAGGAAGGAACTGAAAGAATTTCAAAGAGCTGTTAGAAGAGTATAATGACATTTGTAAAGATATGAAAGATGGAAATAGACATGGAAAATCAAGGACAATATTCCAAAAGATTTCTGAACTCAGGACGATGTTTCAAGCTTGAAGTTCAAAGCTGCCAATGGACTGATAGTAACTGACTGAAAGAAGATCAAAGATGGAAAAAGCCTACCAAAATTCTATACAATCAAATAGCAGCATCTAAGATATCTTGGAAGGTATTCCCTATTTATAAGAGCATCATTCTAGTATTCTAGTCTTACTAGAGGTTTAAGTGAGATTAGCACTCCAGTCATTACCAAGCCAGATGACTACAGGAATTGATGGAATATCTACAGAAACATGGCAAGCAACAAAGTAAGAATCAATTGAGGCTTTAACCAAACTGTGCCAGTAAATCTGAATCAACTTAATGGAAGAAGTTAGTCTTTCTCTTTTATTAACGTCCTGCTCCTTTTGAAGAAAATATTCAGATCCTGCATTCCCCTTGTATGATACTGTTGTTAATCAATTTCTGCTGAAACTCCCAGATAAATTTACATGAGCCAAATTTTGTCTAGCACTCCAATGCAGGTGTGTAATCTACCTACCTTCACTACCGGTTCACAAATGTGAGCACACACGCCACCTCCGCGCATGTGCAGGACCTTCCATGCATGCGCAGAGCGTCGAAAATGGACGTGATGATGTCCTTCGGAAATACCAGTTCACCCGAACCGGTAGCATTTTTTTTACTATCAGTTCGGGCGACCTGGTTCGAACTGGGAGCATTTCACCCCTGCTCCAAGGAATAAGAATTTGGTTGGGACACATACTTTCTAAAAATATCTGTAGAACATGCACAAGTAAGTAGGACTTCCTCAGTGTAAGCAGAGTGACTGAAATAAGACACATAACATAATTCTGTTGCAGCTTTTAAATTTCGTGCAGATGCTACCATCTGAAAATGAGGTGCTTTTAACCTACCAGCTGGTGTTGTTAAGGGAGTTCCAGTTTCTTGACAGTAACCAACTGGTCGAATATATGGACTGCTTGCATCACACCTGCACCAAAGGTATATTATACACGATGAAATACAGCTATGTAAACTTTGCCTAATGTTTCTATGCTGAGCATTAATATCAAGGATGCAATAGGGCAAGTCAATAGCATCTCTTTTGTAGCCTTCAAGATCCGAAAATGGTAATCCAGAGTTAGAATGATTTTTTTGTATTTATGAAATATAGGGAGCTTTTTTAACAAGCTCTAACTGAAAAATCCAATTTCCAGGAAGTTAAAACACCCATTTTACCCTTTATTATCCCAAACACCTGTCAAACAGACTTTTGAGTAAATTTAAGTTGTAAATGGTGCTCTCTGAGCTTGGTGGTTTTCTTGCAATGCATCAGTGCACTGATGATGTAACCTAGTTTGGTAATGAAATGTCTGCAAGAAAAGCACCAAGAGAGCACCAAGGACTTCACAGTTCAACTTTGAGCTACAAATATTCTCTTCTAATTGATACAAATATTCTCTTCTAATTGCACATTCCTGTATTATCTCATACATGGTAAGCTATATGGTTTGAATTTATCTCTCTACATTAGACCAAACTAAGTTTAGATTTTAATTCTTTATTCATTACAGTTTGTAGACAAGCTATGTGGTCCAAAATATAGTTATCTGGATGGAATGCTGCACGTATTTCACCAGGGGCTTACAATTAGAACTTCAACAAACCGAATGGTGAATAAAGTTGGATGCAGCTGAACACAGAACTGGCTCCAGAGGTGTCCCTATCTCAAAATGATTTTACATTCTGCAGTTCTTCAGCAATACCTGATTGCTCTGACCAACACAACCAATTCTTGTTCTTACCAGTAATCATAGCTTTCGCCCCAGTTGTCAAAATGAACTAGCAGTCGATTATCCAACATGTCTGCAATGGTTGCCACGCACATCAGGGAAGGGTTCTTTTTGTCCACTGCCTCCAACTTCATGCCCACCCGAAAACCAGAAGGTGTGACTGGCTATTGGATAGGAGAAAACAGGGAGGGGAAAAACATTGCCATTAGATGTATTTCAGTCTGCACTGAGTTGAAAAAAATCTGATCTTACTGCTGGATCCACATAAGATTCTAAATCAAAATAGTACATGTTCAGGGGTGGGCTTCAAAAATTTTAGCGAGGGGTTCTCTGCCCGGTTGATGAATGGGTGTGGCCATGGTGGGCGTGGCCTAGTTGGCCTCCTGCACCATGGCGAGGACAGGGCCTTTTTGCCCTTCCTCGGACTCCAGAGGCTTTCCTCTAACCTCTGGGAGGGCGAAAATGGCCTCCCCAGGCTCTGGAGGCCAGAAATGGGCCCATTTCCAGCCTTCCTGAACTTCTAGTAGGCCCGTTTTTCATCCTCCCTGAGCCTCCGCACATGCCCTGCACTTACCTGCATCCAAAATGGGCTGCATGGGGACTCTTGGGAAGGCCGGGGAGGGGTGGGCGGGGATTTGGGGGTTCTCCAAACTGTACAGAAACTTAGCTAGAGGTTCTCCTGAACCCCTGTGAATCCCTAGCAGCCCACCCCTGCAGGACATGTTTGATTTTGGTTTAATAGGCTGTGAGACTTGTGCTTTATTTAAGAAATCATAATTTGAACTATTGGCTTCATGAGATGGGTGACCTTGATCGTTAAGTTTCCGTAAAGCTGTGAAACTCTGAATGCAAAATTAAAAACATCTTTTTAATTCACTGAAATCTAAAGGATTGGCATATGAGTGAAGAAATGTGGCTACTTGACAAGAGTAGAATCCAAAGGAACCAAAATACCTGAAAAACACTGGATGTGCAACTAGAAAAAGATACCCAGATGAGCAGCAGGAACATGAATCAATAAATGTTTTCAGCTCGAACACTGAACAAATGCCGGAGGTTCTGTGAGCAGGGTTAACACAGGAGATAAAAAGCCAGCTACTCTGTGCCAGCTGTGCTTGGCTAATTTACTCCCCTGCTCAGATAAACACAAACCAATAAACTCTGAATTCTAAACAAACAAATGCAGGCAATAAACTCTGAATTCTAAATATAACGTGAGAGATAATAGTTCCTATTTTATTTTTGCTTCCTTCTCGCGCTCTCTCTCAGCGGTTTTGTTTCAATTTTAAGCATTAGCCAAAGGCACCTTGATACCTTCGACAGAAAAGACCCAAAACAGACAAACTAGAAACTGGCGTTGCTACTCACTGTGCTTAGGATCTTGAAAAGGTTTTTGGGGGCAGCCTGAGATTTGCAGGTCTTCAAATAGGAAGCCCAGTTAAATTCCCCATCTTTGTAACCTAGACAAAGAAAGAAAGAAAAAAAGATTTTTGATAAATAAATAAAAAAAGCCTGTGGTGTACCACAGACTGCGTTCTCACATTTAGAAACAGTATGGGAAGCATTTGAAATGTGCGTGATAGCTGTGTTTGTGGAACAATTAGGGTCTCTGGGCTTTTATAAATATTTCTCCTTTTTTTCTTTTTTTGTGTGTTTTAAATACAATAGTGCAGTTATGAGTCATTAATCTGAAAATTTGGAAGTCCGTATGAAACAAAATAAGTACTGAATTCATTGGTTAAATTATGTATCGCTGAAAGAATTTCCAATTGTTTAACATTTCTAATGCTCAACTTTAATGGAACAACATGCATTACTTCTTAAATAATAATGTGAATACATGCAAGCTTTACTTTCCATTAGATTCTCCAATATATAGTCCTCAGAACAAAACAAAAGATCCTAATCATTTGTTTTCATGATAGCATAAATCCAGCTGAGTGATTTAGGGCCAGTCTCTCTCTCTCTCTCTCTCAACCCTAGGAACAAGCAATGGCAAATCATTCCCCCAAAACTTGCCAAGAAAACTGCAGGAACTAGTTCAGGCAATCACCAGCAGTTAACACTGATTCGAAGACACACACATAGTAGTAGAAAAATGTAGTTAATCTTTCATGAAAAAAATCTATATTTTGTGGCTATTGTGCAAAGGATCAATCTCACTTCTTTCCTTTTTAGCCAATTCAGTGATTTAACAGGAGATTAGACTCTTGATTAAAGCTATCACTTGGTTCAAGTATTATTAGTTTAAACTAAGTTTCTCAGAAACAAGCCTTGATAAGATTGTAGTTCAAAAAGAGCAGCGCTCCCAGTTTGTAGAAAATGGGAATGCACTGTTCTTTTGGGGGGTGGAAGGAGAAGACGTGTCCACTCGCTTCAGTACAATATGGAGAAGAGGGGAAGAAGAAAGATTTAAGGTCTCTAAATTAAGTTACACCTCAAAATGATCAACCTAGAAATAACTTTCTCTCCTGAAAGATTTCACTTACAAGAGGCTCTGTAGTCCAAATATTGCAGTCCAAAGTCCCATTTCTGATTAGAATGGTTAAAAAGATAGGTAGACAGACAGACAGACAAATGATAGAAAGATAGATAGATAGATAGATAGATAGATAGATAGATAGATAGATAGATAGATAGATAGATAGATAGATAGATAGATAGATAGATAACCGGTAGATACATATGCATATACAGTACATGTACATATACATACACATTCACATACACACATATACATATATGCACACACGCACACACACACACTCTACCTTTAGGAGGGAGCACCTTGTGACCTGTTTTTTCACACCAGCCAACAGGATGGATGTCTGTTGAATCAGCATTAACCCAGAAGTCGTAAAACTCTGAATAACCATCAAAATGTAACCGCAGTCGGTATCCCTGCACCTACAACCGACCACAATGGCGAGATTGTTACTTTTGCAAAACACACCAAAAGCCTGTGTTAAAAAGCTCTGCTCTTATTTCTTTTTCAACAAGATTAACTTTTAACAGTGGATGCATTAATTGTATTAATTTATTGGTGGCGCCATAGTTCACAGACACTGTTTTTGCACACTTTACTTAGCAGAACTCAAGTATGTGGCCGGCATAACTAAATGCTGAAGGCGCACGGAGTGCTGTTACCTTCCCACCAAAGGTGGTTCCTATTTTTCTACTTGCATTTTTACATGCTTTTGAAGTGCTAGGTTGGCAGAAGCTGGGACAGGTAACGGGAGCTCACGCTGTACGTGGCTCTAGGGATTCGAACCACTAAACTGCCGACCTTCTGATCGACAAGCTCAGCAACTTACCCACTGAGCCACCTGTATAAGAACTATATAAAAAACCAATTAAAAATGTTCAGATTGTTGGTCTTATCTGTCAATATCTTTTCAGGCTGCCAATATTTTTTTTTGAGGGTGAAAAATATTCAGTTAATTTACCAATGTATATCAACATCACCAAGACAGTATATTAAAATGTTTTTAAAAAGCATTCCTTAAGCCAGTAGGCATTTCATTAACTTCGGCCAGAATTAATTAACTGATCATTGACATGCTTTTCATCTCTCTCCCAGTTATTTTCTTTGTTATTTGAAAAAATCAGACCAGTACCTCAGCAACAGAAAGAACGCAAAATAAAGATGGATGTTCAGGGTCCAGTCCTTCAAGCTTCATTCCAACTTTAAATCCATTTTTGTTTTGTGGAAATGACTGAGACTACGGTAGAAAGAAATGAAATATTATTGTAGACTTAACAAACTCCTTGTTGCCAGGTTGCCGGGGGGAAAAAAAAGGAAGCAGGTGCTGTGGCCCACCAGCAGACAGTGGAGCTGGCAGCAGATTTGGACAGTGAGGAGGTTGGGGAGGAACATGGGCCAGTCCTGGAGTCTGGGGAAGGCTCTGATGAAGGCTCTGTGTCGGAGGCAGAGAGGGGGCCAGAGCCGTATGCCAATTATCAGCTGCCTTCGGAGTCGGACAGCAGTGAGGCAGATGAACAGCTGGAGCCTGTTCCCAGTGTGCGCATGGACAGAGTTGCCAGACAAAGGGAACAGCTAAAGAACAGAGGTCGATTTGGGATAAAGGCCACAGGTGGATGATGAATGGCCTCTCCCAGAGGAAATAACAGAGGAGAGAAAGGGGAGTGGAGTTTGCAGGAGACAATTAGTTCGAGACTCTCTGAGACTCCTTGCCACGTTTTGCAGATATTGGCCTGGCAGCTCTTCAAGCCAGATAAGGTCTGTGACCATAAATCCTCCCCCTTGAAAGACTTTGCTGGATGTGAATGAGAAGAATTCACAATAAGTTAATAAAAGGGGTTTTTGTTGGGACAAGGAGTTGGCTTTATGCTCTGGTGCAGTGTTTCCCAACCTTGGCAACTTGAAGATGTCCGGACTTCAACTCCCAGAATTCCCCAGCCAGCATTCGCTGGCTGGGGAATTCTGGGAGTTGAAGTCCAGACATCTTCAAGTTGCTAAGGTTGAGAAACACTGCTCTGGTGAAGCCTAGGTCAGAACAGCAGGAATATCAAGTGTATAGTATTCCTTTTCTATAATTAAGGTTTAAATGAGATTTTAAAAATGTTTTCTTGTTTTTTTATGTGGGAGTAAGCTGTTTATAGAAATGAAGGACTGTTAAAGTTTAATGATCAGTTAGTGCAGCATTTGAATTGACAGACTTGTGCTTCTAGTCTAAAATGATGCCTTAATGACAATCCATGGAATGTTCATTTCTTAACTGGTAAAACACAGATTGCTGTTATGATACAATTAGACCTCAACTTGCAACCAACTTACAAATTGAGCCCAACGTTTCTGTTGCTAAGCAAGACAGTTGTAAAATGAATGTTCCCCCTATTTCATGACCTTCCTTGCCACAGTTCTTAAGTGAATCACTGCAGCTGTTAAGTGAGTAACATGGCTGTTAAGTGAATCTGGATTTCCCATTGACTTTGCTTGTCAGAAGGTTACAAAAGTAGATCACATGATCTTGGGACACAGCAACGGTCATAAATGTGAACCAGTTGCCAACTGTCTGAATTTTGATCATGTAACCACAAGGATGCTACATGAAGGGTGAAAAAAGGTCATAAAATGCTTTTTTCAGTACTGTTGTTAACTTCAAATGGTCATTAAATTAATGGTTATAAGTTGAGGACTACCTATACTCTGAGATTGCTACACTCTGGAGATGGAAATAAGCCTAAGAAGTTAAATAGAAAAGCGGGAAATGGAGGCAAATTGCTATAATATTTAATTTGACATTTCTACACTTGGATACCCTAAGTATGGCTTCATATCCTAAATTTTAGTTAGCTCACACCATGATATTATATAGTGTCTGAACTGAATTTCTGAATCTGACCTGGAGAAGCATCAGACCAAGAGACAGTATTATTCTGAAATTTGGACTCAGACAAACATTAAGCTGAAAGCTGAAAGACTTTTTAAAATCTTGGCTCATTTATTCATTCATTCAATTTATGTGCTGCCCATATCACTATCAAGTGACCCTCAGCGGCTTACAATGTCATAATATAGTAATATAAGAAAGATGAAAATGTTTTTGAAAATTCCTCTAAGAAGCTGAGCTTTACATATAAAAACTGGCAGTGAAATATGGTTCAAATCAAGCATCTTCCCAATGCTGTGTTTTCGATTATGTCCGTTTTATTTGAAGAAATTGAAATAATTTAGCGTGGACGGGAAGGATGCTATGTTCACATTTTCTGTGATTTGATTTTGTGCATGTTGTTAGATATGGCAATTGGCTGCTACTTGTACCCTCACTTGTAATGATTACTTTTTAATAAGATAATCTACAACATGCTAAAAGTCAAGAACCAATTAATGTCAGCACTATGCTAATTATCAAAGCTGAAAACTAGCTTTATACAGTTGCTGGCTGAGATATAATACTGGTGTCGAGCAATTTCATAGACACAAATTAAAACAGGGGTTGTGGGTAAAATTAAATGTGAAGATTAAACTGCTTACAATGGTTAATTCACATATTACCCTTTTAACAAGCAAAATGCACAATAAAGCACACACACACCCCAACTTGCACCAAATCCCTTTCCAGACAAAAACCGATAGAGGTTTGTCTTGTTCCTTCTTTCTGATGCCCACCATTTCCTCCCAACAAGAAACCTTAACCCTAGTTGCAACTTCTCTCTACTGAACTCAAAGTAAATGCAGTGTGAAGATTTAATAATCTTCGTAAGCACTCGTAAGGAGTGCTGAGATGTGTTTCCCTACTTGGATGCCATGAGAAAACTAGTATCTCTCTTCTACAGGCAGTTGTGCAAGAGAAGAAGAGAGAATGAAGAAGGTGGTGAAGGAATTCTCTTCTCCACATCAACAAACTCTGGAGATGCAAAACCAATGTGAAATGCGATAATAACAACAACAACAAGCTGCCCTTGAAGAGCACCCAGAGGCTATAGCTGGTCCAGAATGCAGCCGCATGGGTTGTCATGGGGGTACCTAGGTGCTCCCATGTTATACCCCTTTTAGTTGGCCTATACTAGTTGCCTGTTGTTTTCCGGGTGCGATTCAAGGTGTTAATTATGATGTTTAAAGCACTCCATGGCTTAGGCCCAAGGTATTTGCGAGACCACCTACTATCACCGGTAGCCTCCCACCGTCCAGTACGATCCCACAGAGTTGGCCTCTTCAGGGTGCCGTTGGCCAGGCAGTGTAGGCTGGCGACCCCCAGCAGGAGAGCCTTCTCTGTGGGAGCGCATTCCCTTTGGAATGAGCTGCTTGCGGAGCTTCGCATAATTCCCGACCTCCGGTCCTTCTGGCGTGCCCTAAAAAGTTGGCTTTTCCAGCAAGCTGGCCTGGCCTGAATAAAATTAATTTAATTTTAATTGTTAATTTTAATCTAATTCTAAATCTCATCGTAAATGTCTATTGGGTTCTTTGGATATTCTATTTAATCTTTCTTTTAACTTTTGTAATATGTGTTTTTCATGTTGTACGCCGCCCTGAGTCCTTTGGGAGAAGGGCGGCATATAAGTCCAATAAACCTAAACCTAAAACATAATCGTCATCATCAACATCATAATACCACCACCTTAACAGTTCCTAGGTCCTTGGTTAGGACTCGAGCTGTTGAGTTACCAACCAGCCCCAAAGACTGTGAATCTCACCAAAGATCATCATCATCATCATCATCATAACAACAACTTTTGGGCCTTTGTAACAAAGGTGGGTTGCTACTGGTAATTTCTTACTACCGGTTCGGGTGCGCTTGCATGCACACTTGCCTACATGCATGACGCTTCTGCGCATGCACAGAAGTGTCCAGGTGGGTGGGCAGAGTCTCCCGCTGCCGCTACTACCAGTTCGCCCAATCCAGGCTGAACTGGGAGCAACCCACCTCTGCTCTTAGAACGATGATGGACCCAGGCTGGTCTCCCTGCAGCATTGAAGAAGCTCTTTACGGGATTTCAATAGCCTTAACACATTCCATCTCATTACAGGATCTGGTTCTTTAGTTTCCCACCCCCAAAAAAATCTGGTGTAAGGGCAAATGCAAAGGCAGTCACTTGCAGGCAGTCCTTGACCTACAGCCATAATTGAGCCCAACATTTCGGTTGCTAAGCAAGACAGTTTGCTCCATTTTACAACCTTTTTAGTCACTGCTGTTAAGTGAAGCACTGTAGATCTAAAGTTAGCAATACAGATTAATTGAATCTGGCTTCCCCATTGACTTTGCTTTTCAGAGGGTCACGAATGGTGATCACATGACCCTGGGACACTGCAACCGTCATCAATATGAGCCAGTTGCCAAGCGCCTCCATTTCAATCACATGATCACAGGGATGCTGCAATGGTTTTAAGGATGAAAACAGCCACACATCACTTTTTCAGTGCTGTTGTTAACTTCGAACAGTCACTAAACAAATGGTTTTAAGTCAAGGACTACCTGTATTCAATATTCATCCACAAGAAAACACCTAGGAGATTGCAAACCTCTTTGAAAAGTTTCAAGGGAGCAGCTGGCATTCGTTCTTCTTCTAAGTATGTCATCCAGTTCCAAACGTTCTTCTTTGCAGGTGCAGCTGAGAAATCAAAGATAGAATGAAAAAAAAAATTGCTTCTGGGAGACAAAGAGTATGCTCCGTAGAGAGAGCCACGTGGGACAAGCGATAGCACACTTGTCATAATGTACTTATGCAATTGTGTGCAACATTGTGATAAAAAAGGAATAGAACAGTTAGAGCTTTGGTGAGAAGGTAACACGTTCCATGCACCATTGGTGTTTAGTCATGCCAGCCACATGACCACAGAGATGTCTTCGGACAGTGGGAGGGGTACCTTTACGTGTGTGTGTGTGTATATGTGTATATGTGTGTGTGTGTGTGTGTGTGTGTGTGTGTGTGTGTGTGTATCCTAATAAATATAATAATTCTATTCATCATGTGAATATGATTGGACAGACTTAACCTTCTCATCACAATAGATGGATAGGAGATTTCAAAAATCACAATTCCAATGGCATAATCATCCCTTCTTTTTAGGGGTTTCTTGAATCTTCTCATTTATAACATTTACAACACAAACTCGTATTATATATTTACTCAGAATTAAATTCTTTGGAATGGAACTTACAAGTAAGTAGGAATATAATACTATACCTACAATTTATATATATATTGTTGCACTGCCCATTGCATCACCCCACTCAAAACCCAAAATATCAGAAATCTCAGTTGTCTTTTTCCATCAACAAATTCACAATCTTCCTTCTGCAAGATTTAACTTGGACAAATATTGTAAAGTCTGTCAAGTTTCTAGCAATAGCTATGGCTTGCAGAAGCCAGCTGATACCTCTTCTATCAAGTTTGGGGTTTTTTTCCCTGCGTTTCAAATTTTGCACTTGTTTTTTATTGGTCTGAGAGCATAAACAAACAATTTTGGCAATTTGGAGGGGAGGGGACATATATAGATTACTGTTTACAGAAGAGACTGTGGCCAGATGACATGAAGGAAAACTTTCTAATATTGTAGCCTTTCTAATATAGGTAGTCCTCGACTTATGACTACAATTAAGTTCAACATTTCCATTGTTAAGCAAGGTAGTTGTTAAGTGCGTTTTGCCCCAATTTAGGACCTTTTGAGCCATAGTTGTTAAGTGAATCACTGCAGTTATTACCATAGTTGTTAAGTGAATTTGGCTTCCCCATTGCTTGTCAGAAGGTTGCAAAAGGGGATCACACGATCTTGGGACACAGCAACCATTGTAAATATATGCCAGTTGCCAAGTGCCTGAATTTTGATTACATGACCATGGGGATGCTGCTGCAACGTGCAATGGTCATAAATGTGAAAAATAGTCATAAGTTGCTTTTTTAATGTCGTAACTTCAAATGGCCACTAAATGAATGGTTGTTAAGTCAAGGATTACAAGTAATACATTTCACCGACTATAAAGATAAGTGTGAAATTGATGGACTGCTCTTTGGAACATTAGTGCTCTGGGTATTATTACAAAGGTTGCCAAAGTACTGAATTTATAGCAGCATTTTGCCATGGAACAGTTTAAAGATGAGTTTTGCACCCTTACCTTGCTTCATTGGTTTTGCGTTCTTGCGGTTTTTCGGATTCAATTTATTCTTTTCCTAGATAATACAAACCAGATGAAAATACACTGATGTTTTTCATATATTGTTGAACATCATTTTCATTCTTTTGCAATGTTTATTTTTTGCTTAGCATTTTAAACTACCAGCAGAAATATCGAATATAAATGAAACAAATAAACTAAATACATTGAAACACATTAGCTACCATTTACAGCAAAATAACAATTTTAAACTTTCTAATGAAGTAGTGTTCTCTGATGGCTGAATTTCAACATGTCAACTAATTTCTACTTTCCAGTAGTGAAATGGTGGAATGTGTTACTTTTCAAAATCTGATTCTGCAATGATTTTTTTTTCTGCTAAAAGGGCAAAGCATCAAGATTTCCAATTATCTCCTTTTTTCCCTTTTGTTTTAATGTAAAATCACAATGTTATCAGATTTATATGTATACAATGTGTCCAATAATCTTCTTTTTTCCCTTTTGTTTTAATGCAAAATCACAATGTTATCAGATTTATATGTATACAATGTGCCTAATAGTCTTTCCCCCCTTTTGTTTTAATGTAAAGTCACAATGTTATCAGATTTATATGTATACAATGTGTCCAATAATCTTTTTTCCCCCTTTTGTTTTAATGCAAAATCACAATGTTATCAGATTTATATGTATACAATGTGTCCAATAATCTTTTTTCCCCCTTTTGTTTTAATGCAAAATCACAATGTTATCAGAGTTATATGTATACAATGTGTATGTTTTGGTTTCGTTTGGTTTGACACAGTAAGTAATATTTCTAAAAATATTACTTAAATGTAAAAGGATTAATTAAATTTACCTGGTAAATTCTTATCATTACAAGTTTCATTACAGCATTCTAGCTACTCTTTCAATTAAAGAAATCACATTTAATTACCTCATCCTCATCTCCATTTTCTTCTTCTTCTTCAGAATCTAAAAGCAGCTTCCTTTTCCTTCGAAGCCGCTTGGAGGGTCTATCGGTTTCACGAGTCTGACTGTTATTTGTCTGTTTCCCACAGTTGGTGGTATTGTCCTTAGACAGTCTACCAAAAGATGTAATTCACATGCACTTAGAAAACATTGTACTCTAAGATGGCATCATTGGTTAACATATTTTAAATCTGCACCATTTTCTTCTCTACAAAACTCTACAAATTTAAATAATATTGTGAGGCTCTACATTCTTCAGGGGTAATGTGCACACAGGTATATATGTGGCTATATCTGATATTGCCTGTGTCAAACTCTCATTCATAAGTTAGATAATCAGCATTGGTACTTTGGTATGCATTTAGGGTTGTGCTCCATTTATCATTGCTGATTCTTCTGTATTCATCTTCATTTAAGACCCAGGGTCTGGGCAACTGAATGGACAAAGCAGAGCGTTTTAATGGCCGGATGCCTTCCTATTGGCAATACAGAGTTTTGTTCAGCAAATATATTCTTGGTGTGCCCAGAGAAATATCTGCCTCTACCTAGGATTGAACTCACAGCCTCCTGATTGTGAGGCGAGAGCTCCACCTTTAGGCCACCGCACCATTCTCTCTCTGAGTCTCTTGTATTACTGCTCTTTTAATTCCTTGTTTTCATATTATTGACAAGCCAACATATTAAAGTCTTCTAAATTGATCCAGGACAGACACTAAGGCACGTGGATAGTAAGCCACAAGAATGGTTTAATATAGAGAGCATTAATTCAACTGCTTAGCAAACAGTTGTCATTCTTAGTTCTACGTTCCAATCTGATTTTTAAGGCTGTGTTGTCTGCTCAGCAAAGAGTGGGTATTCCCCATTTGGAAATCACATGCTGCATTTATCCTAACCTAATTATGAAACTTAAACAAACCCACCCATATCAGTCTGACTTAACATGATATATGAATGTGGTAAATTTGTTCAATATTAGTTTCCCCTAATCAGAAATGCATGGATTTTATGGACACAAAAACCACAGACAAAGATGATGTCACTTGAAGCATTGGCCCAGAGTTGCACAGATGAGACGGGTGACCATATAAATGGAAATAAATAAATATATACATACATTGTGTAACTGCACACAGAATGTATGATACAATAGCCTACAACGGGGGAAATCCAGGAGGGGCACTGCAAAGTTTTAAAAAAAGAATTGCATTTTGTATTAACACCATAAGAGTTAGGGTTCCTTTTTCTGTATCTCTCTGAAACTATGATGACCAATGCCCATCTTCAATTTTTACTTAAAAAAAAAACATTAAACCGAATTAAAGCAAACTGAGATTCCTCTGCAAATGAAATTCTGCTACTGATATTCTGATATGACTGGGTCATTTAAAGGTAAAGGTAAAGGTTCCCCCACACATGCATGCTAGTCATTCCTGACTCTAGGGGGCGGTGCTCATCTCCATTTCAAAGCTGAAGAGCCAGCGCTGTACAAAGACATCTCTGTGGTCATGTGGCCAGCATAACTGAACGCCAAAGGCGCACAGAACGCTGTTACCTTCCCACCAAGGTAGTCCCTATTTTTCTACTTGCATTTTTTACATGCTTTTGAACTTCTAGGTTGGCAGAAACTGGGACAAGTAATGGGAGATCACTCCATTACGCGGTGCTAGGGATTCAAACCTCCGAACTGCTGACCTTTCTGATCAACAAACTCAGGATCTTACCCACTTAACCCCCACGTCCCTCATCATTTACATATATCATTTGGGTCATTTACAGTCCCACTTCTTGCCCTCCTTTTGGTTTTCAATATCCTTTCCAAAACATGGGCATGAGAATCCAGAAGCCTTTTAGAAATGATTTACACAGTTCAAAAACTATGGATGTGAACCGTGTATCCTCTTATTTCTTCTAAAGCAGGGGTGCTTAGATCTGGCCCAAGGGTCCGCGAAGGACAAACTCCAGGACTGGCCCATGTTGCTCCCCAACCTCCTCACTGTCTGAATCTGCTGGCTGCTGGCAGGCCACAACACTTGCCACAGTTGTTAATTGAATCATTGCAGTTGCTAAGTTAGTAACAAGGTTGTTGTGAATCTGGCTTCTCCATAGACTTTGCTTGTCAGAAGGTCCCCAAAAGGTTTGGTAGTAAGTTTGAAAAAAACAGCCCTAAGAGCACTTTTTTTCATTCCTGTTGTAACTTTGAATGGTCAGCAAATGAACTGTTATAGGTTGAGGAGTACCTGTAAATATAGCTTGTACCCCAAGAGTATATCCATGTTAAAATGCATTTTAATGAAACGAAGAAAGCAAGCAAAAGGTATTACCTGTCTTTACTCTCCTGGTGAGAATTCTCAAAAGTCTCCATTTGTCCAGAACAGGTGATTCTTGAGTTCTGGTCTAGAACGATTCCTGTCTTGGTTCTGCAAAATCCAAGAGTTGGGAACGGAAAAAAAAATGTTTTTAAATATTTATTACATAACAAATTCCCTCTCTCTCTCTCTGCTTTTTCAGCCTTTCATTAATTGAATCTCACAATCTCCTGCAACTGAATTAATCACCATGGATTTTAATGAAAATGCTATGCCACTCATACCTAAGCCCCAAATCACAAACAGCTGACATATCCGGTGATATTTTAATTGTGGAAGAAACCTCTGAGATAAGAAGTCTGAAAATTTGTTGAGCGCCTCTGGATACTCATTTACATTGAAAAAATGTAGAGGACAAAACTGTATTCTTTGCAATAACAGGAGAATGTTGTAGTACTTTAAAGAATAATAAATGACTTTAACAGTTGTTATAGACATTTCATTAAAAAGAAAATCCCTTTAAGGACACAGTCAAAAAATGAGTAATTGAACTAAGTATGAGGACTTAATTGAATTTCAGAACTTCTTTCTAACCAAGATGAATCCCTTAAACACCAGTAATGTTTAATAAAACTGAGAGATACAGTATACTGTAACTAGATATTGTAGCCTTGAAAATAACGTATTATAGTTGAATATATGATTTTTTTTACATAAAATACATGTACAGAAGTTGGTTTTAGTCTTTTATGCAATAATAATTTTATAATAATAATAATATCTGAAGAGTAAATTATATTCAACTAAGCAGGGGTTTCCAACTTGAGTGTAATGAACCATTCATTTACGTAAATGTGTAGACCCAGGTTGAAAAACAATATAAATTGGATGCGCAGGCTTGGAGATACAGGAAAAAATGAGAGTTGAGATCAGATTTCATTACTAAGCAGCAAAAATATCTCTGGAAGATGTCTCATTAATCAAAGGCAAAGATGAAGCCAAAATTACTGGTAGATCCCATAAGAAAAATTAAGTCAGGAATGATCTTCTGTATCCAAAAAGAACATTAACCCCAGTCATAGTCAGTAAGTTGAAAAGCTTCCAATATATTGTAGGAAGTCAGCAGCCACCCCTCTCCTAGAAAAATGAAATATTCTAGGAAATATTAAAAATGTTTCCCTGGATGAGAAAAGGAGAAACAAGTTTTTAAAGACAAAGTAGCTTCCTGCAGCTCCCTGCCCCCCCCCTCCCGCTTTCAGCTCCAGGGTGATGAGATTAAGACATAGCCCCCAGGACATGATAGGATTAGCCCTCTACCCATTTCATCACATGGCACCTGGGGAGATTACCAGGGGTGGGTCCCTGCCAGGCACCAGTGCCCGAAAAATTATGATGTTGAATATAATTAGTCCATGAGAGTTTGCTGCAGACACTGATAAGGTGACCCACTATTAGCATTATTATTTATAAAATTTATTGGCACCCATATTACCATACCATACCATACCAGGGCAGTTTACAGTTACATAAAAATGAAAACAAAAAGTTAAAAACAAATATTAAAACCAAAAACACATGGAGGAGGGTGGAGGCGGGTGGTGGTGGTTAGATGGGATTTGTTATTACTCAATCAACCACCTCCACTGTGCTCATCCCCAACAATTATAGAAGGAAGTACAGAAGACATTTCTATCAAAGAAATGTAGGGGACCATTTCTAAAATATGACCACTATGTCATAGACACATATGAAATATGTATTAATTTACCTCCATATTCATGGTGCAAATATTATTGGCAAAAACCTAGGTATGACAGAGAATTCCATATACATGGCCACACACACACACACACACACACACACACACACACACACACAGTGGGGCAAAAATGTATTTAGTCAGCCACCAAATGTGCAAGTTCTCCCACTTAAAAAGATGAGAGGCCTGTAATTGACATCATAGGTAGACCTCAACTATGAGAGACAAAATGAGAAAACAAATCCAGACAATCACATTCTACCTATGATGTCAATTACAGGCCTCTCTCATCTTTTTAAGTGGGAAAACTTGCACAATTGGTGGCTGACTAAATACTTTTTTGCCCCACTGTCTGTCTGTGTGTGTGTCTGTGTGTGTGTCTGTGTGTGTGTGTGTGTGTGTATGAAATCCAAATCTGCAAAGAGAAAAATGACTGCCAGTATCTGGTGCTTTGAAATGGGCTCAGAAGATCATGTTGATATTTAGTCACAGTTCAAAATACCATCTTGGACTTTCCAAATGTGTGGGGTTTAGCTCTCAAATTTTTAAGAAAAGACACAGAGGCTGAGAAATTCTGAAAGTAAAATTCCATACCTTTAGAAATCTTCCAGGTTGGGAGAAACTGTTTCAGTATATACAAGTAATAATCCAAAGCAATGTTTTTTTTTTTACTAATCAGATAACAAGTTGTAATTATTTAGCTATCCTTAAAGAGTGTAGATAACATTTCTATTGCATAATTTATATCTCTACATAAGCTCCTTTTAATACTTAATTAGTATCTGCTATTGTCTACTAAGTCATTATTTTTAATCAATGTTAAACATTAAGTTCTAATGATTTCAGTATAAGAGATTTAAGAAGGTGCATTAAATCCAAGTTGATCTGTTTTGATTGGACGTTATCCCACTTTAGCAATAGACATGTTTAAAAGACAATATCATATTTTAAAATACAGAAAAAATGATAGAAAATTAAGTATGCAAACCCCTGAAAAATAAGGGAAAACCTTTTTTGTTTTAACTAGATTATAGCAACTGAATATTATTATATAATTTGTTCCACAATTAAATTGATTTATCCCAGGTCAATATAACAGTGTCTTACTAAAAAAATGCAGCTCAGAGAAATTATTGGTCAATAGATATACACTGACCCAATGGTTTTTATTAATGGAACAACAAGAGAATGCACATGGGGAAAGGGTGTTAAAATCATGACCTCAGCATAAATATATATATATAAAATAAAATTACATGGAGATGATCATATTATTGAATATTCTTATAATATTATTGTTTATTTTAAAATTATGCTAATCACGACACCACTCTTTAAATTAACCGATTAAATATGCCTGTTATTGATTAAGAAAATGTGCCTAAGCTAACTTTAAACATCATTCTCTGTGATTTTTACAAGCCTCAGTTCTGAGGTCAGAAAAAACACTCTCTAGATACTTCTATTGTTGAATTCTTGATGCTGTCTCAGCTTGGTTGCTTGCTTGCAGAAATCAGACATCAATAGATAACAGAGATAAACCACATTTACATCCCATTTTAAAAAGAGAATAAAAAACTTAAGAAGGAAACAAAAAGACCAGAATGTATCTTCTCCAGCAATCAACCCCTAGATAAGCAGGGATTAAGAAAACAATAACCTAATCAAGGAACTATCAAGAAAATCAAATCTCCACCAACACTGGCAGAACAAACTACTGGGTTGAAAAAAGGGGGAGCAAATCCCACAATTAGTCTCACTGACAATGTTACACAGTGAGTTAATGGAAGGTCTGTAAGCAAACAGCAAAGCTCAGAGGGTACTTTGCAAGGACCCTGCAAGGTTCAACTCAGAACTACACGTATTCTGTTCTATTGGATAATTGTATTTCATAATAACTAAATGAATTCTGCATCAGATAAAATCCTGTAATGCTACTTAGCACTTAATGATACTAAGAAAGGCTGATAAAGAAAGCCTTTATCAGAGTAAACTGAATAAATTATATAATGCAAGTTGCAGTACATGAAACACTATTTTGGGTGTAATAAAATTTGCCTGTACTAAGGCACAACTCTGCAGTGACTGCAAAGAAACACAATCCTTCCATCTCCACCCCCACCCCTACCATCTGGTCAGAACCTATCCTTCCATTCCCCCACTCACCCACCCCCAAATCACAACTAATGAAGTTTCTTGGGTGAGAAACAAAACATTTTGTTCTTCTTCCTCAAGGAAAAAAACAGCCCAGTTGCCTTTTGAAAAGCATCTTTCGGACAGTCCCAAAAGGTGGGGCTAAGAGTACGTTCTTCAACAGGTAACAGATATGGAACAAGTTCTCAAACCAGGTTCTGACTATTCAGAGCTACAGACTATTCCACAATGCTTTCAAATATCATAGAACCAAAAACTGTGTTTTCAAGTTTCCACAGATCCATATCAATGCAGAAGAAAGCACAGCGGGGGAAGACTGTGTATGCCAGCAAGTCCGAAGGACGCTATAACCCATTTACTACATAGACAGAACAAAGGAAAGACCAATGAAAATTGATCAGAGAAATTTTTGGTCTGACAAATTGTTTTTTAGGACACTTTTTTCTTCTTCTCAGTTAAGTATTCTTTAAGAACTGTAAATGTATGAAACAACTTATCTCAGGGTAAAAATGCATTTCTTAAAACTTGTCTCCAGAAACTTCATATTTGTTGCACAGTGAGCCAACACTAGACATCCATAAATTTCAGCCTTGGCATCTGTTTCCTTTTGTCTGCAAATTATGAAGGAGGGCAATACATTTTCTCTATCTAGACAAAAGAATATTAGGCAACTTGTTTCTATACTATGATTTGACACTATTGGAGAGCTGCTATCAAGCAGGATAAATAAAATCTTGCTAGACAGACAGTTGTTTAAGAACGGTTGTTAGATTCATTTCAGAAATTCTAAAGATACACTGTGAAAGCTCATCTGTACTCAAAACACTAACTCACACACTATACTCTCTACCATGAATAATCTCTGTCCCAGTGTTATTTGAGAGATGTCACTTCACATTCCTGGCAACACATTAATCACTCAAATTCTTCCACTTGAAAAATATAAAATTTCTTATCAGTTTGGCTCTGGAATATTAAGTTCAGAAATATTAAGTTCTAAAGAATTCTAAACTCACCTTCCTTTATTTCATTATTGCATGAATATAAAAACTTGAGCTAGCTTGCAAAAATACTCATTTTAGAGTTCATGGACTTAAATGTGTGGAGCTAGTTTTCGCTCTATTCAGCTTTGCTAATGGTATAATAGCTGTTTTATGCTCACAATGATATGGGGACTATTACTGCATTATTGTGCCAATAATTATACAACTATTTTCTAGAAAATAACTGAATTGGAAAACATGCCTTATCTTAAATAACACTGATGAAAAATGACTACCTTTGCACAAATTCTTAATCATCTTTCGGTTGCAAACTGCATTACACTTAATCAAGAGCAGAGGTATGGATAGCCAATTCATTTCATTTGCTGGGAAGAAAAAAAAACCTTGGGAAAGGAGACTATCATTTCATTTGCATGGGCTCCCTGTCTGTTATTGTCTGAAGATAGAACATCATGTCACTCACTTTAATTAAAAAGACATCCTTTGAAACAGAAAAGTCTTCTGGTCTGAAGAACCATACATGATTAGTGAGGCACAATTTGTGTAACAACTTTGGGCAGTTAACATCAAACAGTTCCTCCAATTATCTTGTGGGTAATGCTTAAGAACTATTGTCTTTAATGACAGCAAAGCACAATGTAAGGTTAAAACAGTAGATCCATAAACTCTAATTTCACTACACAAACTAGGGAAGTGCTAGTCAGGAGTGGTGTTTGCTCTCCTGTTTATATTCTAGTGACTTGCCCTGTCAATGTTGGTGAGGGAAGGTAGATGTTCTTTGGTTGGGCGGCTTGTAATCTTGGCTTCTTTGGCAGGTTCTTGATGAGGGTATAGTTTACTTGATGATTGGTCTGATGTTAATGTGGGAATTAATCTATGCTCCTCTAAGTGCTGACTGCTGGTGGGGAGGTATTTGGGGCTTTTTCTACCCTTTTTATCTCTTGCTTATATCTATGTTTCTACTGATGGCTAATTTGTCAGAGTGCCAGGTTTCTAGAAATTCCCTAGAAGCCTGGCACTTTGGATTTGAATTTGGCTTGGTCTAGGATGGTCAGATTCCAAATTGAAGCTATGGCAAAGTCTGTTTATATGCTGTGAAATTAAAGAGCTTTCATCATGTCTTCTGACTGCTAGTTGGTCTTCATGGATGTGTTCTGCCTGTTTGTCCTATGTAATGGCTGTTACAGTCATTACATTTTTAATGTGAATTATTTAGCATGACTTTTTAGCATCAATTATCAAAGACTGACATCACCTTAATATCTTAAATCCAGACAGGTATGATACAATATCAAGTCCTGTGTCCCAAAAGTGCTTTTCCAAAAGGCAACTGGACATTCTTGGGGTTTATTTCTTGAAAACATTTAGCGTTTCATCCAAGAAGTTTCTTTAGTTTTGAAGAAGATAAGAAGTGAAATATCTTCAAGGAAAAAACTCAAGAAAATCCACTTCCCTTTTGGAAAAGCACCATTGGGACAATGGTGATCTGGATGATTGAGAATCTCCATAGACATCAAGTCCTGCAATTTCAATTAGCATTGAAAAGTCCAGAAGAATCAAATAACTAGCATTCTTTCCATATAGTCCTCAGGAGGTCATCCAGGAGTAAAACCTCCAATTTTCCCACCAGTGTATGCCAAACCCAAACTGGTTATTAGATCCATTCTTATTTAAGCATGAATTTCTTCCAAAGTCAGAGAGCTAAGAATCTACTACTCTCAACAATATTGATTACTGATGCAGCTGTTTAAATTTGAAGGATCTAATAATGGCTCCTTTAGTTCAAGATGAAATTTAAGACTTTTTGAAGTTCTCACAAATACAGAGAACCAGTGTTAATATATGCAATAGAGTGCACACAACCACCTGTAGCACTATGTCAAAAACCAACGTGAGACCAATAAAGGATATTTGTAGCTCAGGTTGATATGAAGAGTCCTTGGCACTCTCTGAGTTTGGTTGTTTTCTTGCAGACATTTCTAAACGCCTGCAAGAAAACAACTAAGAGATCACCAAGGACCCCCCAAAATGTGAGACTCAGCAGAGTAAGAAACAAACTATGTGCAGTTAGGAAGCAGCTACAAAGAATTGCTAACAGACATACTCATCATTAAGATACCATACATTATTTCCTTCTATATACATTTAAATTTACAAAATTTTACAATATGTAAAATGTTAGATCAATTGTGGGAATGACTGCATTTAAAATAATTTCCTCGTATGGCTTAAGTATGGCATAGGACTTAAGTGACAATAGTAAATAAAAATAGGTTTACTTCTGAAAAGTCTACCTTTAAGTAATTACTGTGACTGGGTAATACTAATATGATACCACATATTCCATTTTTTATTTTTAATAAATTTACAGATATTTCTAAAATTCTGCTTTCACTTTTGTTATTATGGGGTATGGAGTATAGATTACGTAATCAGAAAAAATTAATTTCAACAACTATTTCCACATCAAGAAATCAGTAAGATATCCAAAATTTAGAGTAGTGGCAATGTAATGTAATATGCTAAAAGCAACACATTTAAGAGAGAAAGATATTCACAGACTATAATGCTCTGCTATTCATTTCATTAAAATTAACACTGTTGATCGTTGTTGTGATGAACATTCATAAAGCGATAGAGGTTTATGCTAATCAGGGCAAATGAGAAGTAATCTTCATCACGTATTTTGCACTGAAATTCCATATAGCTTCAAATCCAGGTATCTGTTTTGGCACCATTAAATACATTTCCCAAGCAACTAATTTTAGTGTGGAACATTTGCATAGTGAAGGACTACTCAGTCAAAACCTGACACAGGCCTTTTACAATCAAGAGATAAGCACTCCATGAATAAACTAACTCCCCCATATTGATAAGTATCACGGACCTGCAAGCCTTACGTTGAATTAATTACCTAGTCATATAATTAGGAAAAAAAATACCAGTATTTAAAGTCTTAATAAACAAGGCTGAAAAATATTGTGAAAGGGGAAAATAGGATAGTGAACTACCTCTTCCCTCTGTAAAGATATCCAGTACTGTATTCAATGACAATTTCTACCATTTTACTGTATATTCCTACCACTTTTACTTACAGTATTAGCAACCTAGAGATCCTGAAACAAGCTTAAACAAATCTTATGTTAGAAATGCAAGCCATAACTTCCATTTATTTCCTATGCATTATCACTATTACTGTACACTAAAGGCTGGTAGTAATTTCAAAACAGAAATTCCAGCAGAGAAAAATGTCTTTAAAATATACAATTATTTCTGCTCAAAATGTTCACATGCACAATTACTGTGGCCAGCATTAACAGCCCCTCTTATTTATTACTCAAAGAACACAGTACTAAAACTACATTTAAAGATGTTCTTCATCTGAATATGTTAGTTAATACCAGGCTAGCAGTTTCATCAAAGGAGCAATTTCAATTATACTAATAGTTCTGCTAAGCAATTCAATGACTATATACATCTCAAATATCTCATTTATATAAGATTAATGCACACATGTACATGTATAGGCTCATGTATGTGTATATACAGATGTTAATGTGAGCCTTTACGTATTTTAAAGGTAAAAGTTTATTAAGATTTAAACTTTTACACACCTTTCATTAAATGTACCAAATATTACTCTATGTGTACAAAAGCACATAGGAAACCTAAAACAATTTACTGAATATTATTACTAGATTTCCTTTCCTTTCAAGGACAGGGAGAGGAGCCCCACAAAAAATCCCAATGGTGTCACTTTTCAGAATTAGTTGCATATGTTTTTGATATTCAAATACACACTCATACGTAAAGAACATTCTGCAGATGCAGAAACTTCATTTACACTCATTTTAATTTTGGACACAAAGTTCTGCTATTTATTTTTGTGGTTTGTTTATGATACAGGGATACACAATCTACCTTCCAGGTACTATTAGTTTGTATATTTTATATCAGTAATCCTGGCTATAGCAAATGGGAATGAGTTCAGTGAATTCTGACTATCAAGGAAGGGTACAGTAGAAAAAAATGCAAAAATTTAATTCCTGGCATCCAACTAAAAGTTTTTTAAAAAGTATTTTGATGAAACTCGGAATAGCTGATGCCTGTCGAAATAGATGATTGTAAGACAATTAAATAGACACAAAATTATAAACAGTGAGGTCATTAGGCCATTAAATATGGTTTATGAGAGTTCTTTATTACAGAGACACAGATATCCATAAAACATTTCATAACCCATCTGTCCCTCTCTGTGAATGTTTTAGTATGCCAACAAGGAGACAGATCAAATGTGAGTGGAATGCTTGAAGAAGCAAGCGCTATCTTTTCTACGAACAGAAGAAAAATGTTATGTAATTCAGAATTAAAATCCAGGGATGGATCTGGCCTGCAAAACTCCAAGCAATCACTGGATGGCAGCCAAGAGGTAATCATTTCCCCACTTTGCTGCCACCTGGTGGTTGAACCCATTTTAATAGCCACGCTCTGGATGCCTTATCTCAGATAAAAGTTAATTTTGCTTAATGACCAGATACAGGATAAAGCCAACACCAAAGAGAGCAAGAACCACCCTCACAAACATCATGATGTCCCCATCCCCTCAACTTTCATGCCTCATGTGCCAGTGTAGCAGCTTTTTCACGCACACCCTTTCCAAATAACTGCGATGGTTGGGAAAACAACAAAACAAGAGGAGTTGGAATCCCAAAGGTGCTTTTTTAGGAGGCAACTGGACTTATTTTTCCCCCTTTTCTTTTTTAAGAAGTTTCGCTTCTCATCACAAGCAGCTTCTTCAACTCTGACGGGGGGGGGGGGTAGGGGGGCAGTGTCAGAGCTGAAGAAGCTTCTTGGATGAGAAGCAAACGTCCTTGCAACAGGAAACCCTATACCGTTTCAAACAAATGGTTGTCCAATCTCTTTTTAAAAACACTTCTAGTGTTGGAGCATTCACAACTTCTGGAGTCAAGTCGTTCTGCTGAAGATGGAGGTGGTAGCCCCAATCCCGTCCGACCAAGAGTGGCCCCATTCAGTTCAGGAAGGCCTCAGGCTGCGGACGGCGCTGTCATCTAACACACACACAAACAAACCCACACAAACCAGGTTGAGGAAAAGAGCATCAGTTGAGCGAGGCTCCTTCCTCTGCTTGACGTTTGTTTGGTTTATGTCATAACAGCCATTTCTGGGGGGGGGGGGAGCAGGTCGTTCTGAGAGAACAACTTGCTACGCTATTCCAACTAAACTCCCCAGCCGGTTTTAGCCCCCAAACTTTGGCGGCCAAAGAGCACCCTCCGAGCCGCCAGAAGGGAAACCTCCATACTTCCCCCCCCCTTCTCCTTCCTCACCGGGTTTGTCTCTGCCCTGAGGCGGGGGGACGGGGACACCGTCGCCCCCCACACCCCGGGCTTCTCCCCTTCAGGCACAAAATGGCGGGAGGAAGCGCAGCCTAACGGTGAGAGGAGAGGGGGGGCGCTCGGCGGATGGGGTGGAGGACGGTAAAAATGGTTTTTAGGGGAGAGAGAAGGCCAAGCGAGTCCTTCGGCGCCCGCCTCGCGCGGAGTCCCTCTCCATCCCACACCGAAGTTCAAACTCCAAAAAGTTCTGGGACTAAAGGAGGGGAAAGGAAAAGAGCGGGGGACCCCTCTACTTCCCCCCCCACTTGGTACGCTCTAACTTTCCCCTGCCAGTCCCCACTTTCTTTTGACTCACCTCCACCGCCTCCCCTCGGCTCGATTCTTCGCCTTTAAACTCCCACAACAATTTTTTTTTTAAACGAGCGCAGCTCGGAACAAGCCAAAGACGCATGCGCGGAATAACTGGGGCGCGGGCCGTTCCGGCCGGCTTGTTGGAAGAACCGAAGGGATGAAGAGGCCGGAGGAGGGAGGGGGGCGCACGCGCCAGCTGAGCCCTGGGCGCATGCGCGTCGTGGCTGGCGTTCCTTCTATTTTGGCGGGCGCGGCTCGGGATGGCGAAGGCTCACCTGGTCGTGGGGAAAGGCGCTTCGACGCGGGAGTTAAGCGCAGAGCGGGCCCTTGGGCTTCGACGTAATCCGTCCAGAGAAGCCTTGCCAGCGGACTAAAAATAGATTACATAAAAGGCTGATCGATTCGGGGCTTGCAGGGAAAGGAACTGTGCTCCTCTGTTGCTTGCGGCAAAAGTCCTTATCACCAGGGCTGTTTACACAAATTATTCCACCCCCTCATCATTACCATCATCCTTCTAGGCCTGCATCTCCTGCCCTCTCTCTCAAAGGACCCCACAGCAGTTTGTGAGAGAACAGTGAAAAAGTCTTAACTATAAAATGGACAAATCAACCATCTTGCAATAAAACAGAAAATTTTTAAAGTGCTTTTTTTAAATTAAAAAAAAGTCAACATAATAGACAACTGTCGTGAGACTATGGAGTTGGTATAAAATACTGAATAAAAACATCTGTGAAAATAGTTCTAAGTGCTAGAAACTAGTTGATTTCAATATTCTTAATTCTTACTTAAGTCAACTAGTTACCCTTCAAAGGAAGCAAAATGTGTATGCCTTCTACAGTTGGACGCACAGAAGATAGCTCTCCAACTTCCACTGGTAGATTTTGCTTTGCTATTCAGAAACGTCATGTGACGGCTAAAAATGCCCCTATTCCAGTGGTGGGTTGCAGGTGGTACACCCCGGTACAAGCGTATTGGAGACTGCCCGAAGAACCGGGTACTGTTCTGGTACGGTGCTCCAGGAGGGCCCACCTGCCTGCACGCAGTCCTTACCTGTCTTTAAACTCCAGCGCTTCCATGCACGGCCAAGCTGCTGGAGCGTCATGAAGGCTTGCAGAGGCGTGCTGGACAGTAAGATGCATGATGTGCATGCATGCTGCACACATGTGGAGGACGCCGTACCGGTTGCAACGGGATTCGGAACCCACCACTGCCCTATTTATACTATTTTATGTATCCTTAAAGGGACGTGGTGTCTCAGTGGCTAAGATGTTGAGCTTGTCAGAAAGTTTGGCGCCCCATAACGGAGTGAGCTCCTGTTACTTGTCCCAGCTTCTGCCAACTTGGCAGTTCGAAAGCATGTAAAAATGCAAATAGAAAAATAGGAACCACCTTCCGTGGGAAGGTAACAGTCTTCCATGTGCCTTTGGCGTTTAGTCATGGTGGCCACGTGACCATGGAGATGTCTTTGGACAGCACTGGTTCTTTGGCTTTGAAACGGAGATGAGCACCACTCCCTAGAGCACAAACGTGCGAGGGGAACCTTTACCTTTACCTTAGGTACCCTTAAAAATAAGAAACCACATCTTACTCTTGACTCTGTTGTTATGCTTTATACCACAGATGGCTAGGAACAAACACCACCACTATAACATCTGAAGTCAAGACAATGAAGAACAGAAAAAAGTCTAAAAGACAGTTACAAAAAAATATTCATAGAGATGGAAATTGTCTGAAGGTACATTTGATCAAAGCCTTTGAGATCTTTAAAAGCCATCCTGAAAATACTTAATTGTGCCTGGAATTCTTGTTACCGGCAGTCTTTTCAGAATTTAGATTTTATATAAAATGTAGTGTGTATATATTGGACATAGTTTTTGAAGACTCTTCAAAAGTAGTCTTTTGTCTCTCAATCTATGTATGATAAAAGCACTTGCCACTATAGCCAAAAATGACTTAAACAGTGCATCATTATAAAAGGTGATTGGTGCTGTGAGAAGCATACCCCAAAAGAACAGTGCCAGAAACCTCACAGCATCAGAAACCCCAGAAAACAGTGCCAACAGCCTTCCCCCTTTAAGAAAGCCAAGAAGCACCAGCTGAAAGGAAAACTCAGAGCAGCCTGTTAATGGCTGTTACAAAAGTAACAGAAACACTTAAGTAGAGCCATTAAGATAAAGGGAATTGGGCTAAAAATAAATTCTCCAAGGCAAACCGAAACTCCCTTTTTCCTGCCCCTGACAGGATTAAAGCCCAAGGACAGAAAAAACAAAAGACCTAGAACCAAGATTAACTCAGGAAAACAAAACCCAGGGCAATAAAAAATACATCAAAACCCATTAAGCTTCAAGAGCTTCAAAGGGGAATTAAGCATAAAAGGCTCATATTCACTCTCCCAAGCTGCTTGCAAATCAGAAATGCTCTAGCTGTGTCACTTTTTGCTTCTTTCCTTCTACATTAAAAGAATTCCACTTTCTGGCAGCTGGCTTCTGCATCCATTTCTTCTCAGCGTCTGTGGTGTGTCCCAGCTGGGACAAATGGGAAATTTATTCCAACAGTGCATCAATATGAACAAACAAGTTGCAAGCACCTGCGCTGATATTAAACTTTGTATAAAATTTAATATAAAACACGTCCAGTTTAAGAACTAAATCCAGAACTGATAAAAATCACCCGAGTCTATCACCTTGCCAAACCATCTTCCCTTGATAGAATCACTAAAGCTATATTTCTTATCCGCTTATTACTGTTTCGGATCATTATTATTGCTTTGGAAACAGATGGACAAGAAATGTTGCTGCATTTCATACTGTGATAAGACCTCCCCCACCCCCAATTCCCCTGATGATATATTTCAACAGTTTAATGTAGATATTAAATAACCTGGGATGCAAGTGAACTTTTTAAAAATTATGTCATAATTTTGCTAGCTTTTATAATGGCACAGATGTCTCCTCTTCATTTTGTTTTGTTTCTGCTCTCCCTCTCGAAAATAAAAAGTCAAGAACCATAGTGGGGATTCGATACATTTATTAGGCTAAATTAGTTTTTGAGTGGGTTTAACATAGTTAATCTTAATTTAGTATTGAAAAAGATCACACTTGGCAGTAGTTGACATGATGTATGGCTTAGCTAGGCATACTAGAACTGGCTTGTAAAACTTTGGGTGACCATAAGAAAAGCAACATTTCCCACACAATTTTGCTGCCATCTCAGTGGTGTTTGGATTCCTAAATCCGGAGTTGGTAGCCCTACTTAGCATATTGTATGAAGCTAAATCTTCACCTCTGCATTTACACATTCTAGAAAGATCTTCCTGTCTAAAGCAGCAGTCCCCAATCTTTGTGGCTTGGCTGCCCGGCTGGCGGCAGGGGAGAGGGGAACTGGGCCACTCATATGGTGGGTCAGCACCAGTTCCTGCCAGTTCTAACCTCTTCTATAGAAGAGGTTCCACAAATCTACAGTGCCATTTAGAACCAGTTCCAGCTCCCTCCCCCTGCCCGTCTGCACATCATCAAGATGAAGAGCGAGAGGAGGAATTCTGGGAGTTGAAGTCCACATGCCTTAAAGCTGTCAAGTTTGAACATCCCTGGATTTTTTTTTCCTAAAGGGTTAGGGGTTCAAGGGCCTTGTAACTTGACAGCTTTAAGACTTGCGTGCTTCAAATGCCAGAGTTTTTGAGCCAACATTTTGGTTGCTAAGCAAGTGTTGTTAAGTGAGTTTCATCACATTTTACAAGTTGGCCACACCCACCATTCACATGGCTACCAAGCCACTCCCACTCAGTCACATAGCTGGCAAGCCACTCCCACCCCGGTCATATGGATGGCAAGCCACTCCCACAAAGCAGGCCACACACCTACAGAAGAGGTTCTAAAAAATTTTGAAACCCACCACTGGTCAGCACGCATGCATACCTATCCATCTCTTGTGCTAATGGAGCTACACATGCGCTGGCCTGCCGTTTGAGTTGAGTGGAGCTGCATATGAGTGTGCGCACCAGCCCTCCTCTCACACAACCTTGTTCTGAATAGGCCACAGGCCGGTAGTGGGCTGCGGCCTGGGGGTTGCGAACCCCTAGTCTAAGGGACTATTTAGAGTGCATGGCTGATGGTTTCATAGCCCTAAACTCATTTAAATCATTTTCATTACAAGTCAAAATGTTCTGTGACATGTTTTGAGTAGTTATAGTTATACAAAAATGCTTTATTTATTTAATTATATCCCACCTCTACTAGTTTTGCAAATAACTCAAGGCAACAAACATATACTGTATCCAACACACTTTCCTCCTCCTATCTTCCCCACAACAATAATTCTGGGAGCTGAACTAGGCTTAGAGAGTGAGAATCACTGGCCCAAGGTCAATCACTCAGCTGGCTTTCATAGCTAAGGTGGGTGTTCTGACCCAGCTCCCCAAACACAACAAACCCTCTGAAATGAACTCAAAGATTCCTTTATTAGGAGCCCCAGCAAAAAGTTTTTTTCTCACCGCAGGCTAACAAGTGGGCCCAGACGGAAGATGAATAGTTGTCTGCCACATCTATTCATCTCCACCTCTTGCCTTTTAGATCCAGAACTAGGGTGAGGCTTCACTAGCAGTGGTGGCTCTTCTTTCCCAAGGATCGGCCCACATATTTCCACTGCTCTCCTCTCCTCTGCCTTCTGCACATCCACGTGTCAGGCACCGGACCCAGATGTTCCTCCTCTTCCTTATTAGCCACCTCCAGACCTGAGGGCTGTTGACTCTCCATCTGAAGGCTGACGGACAGCCCAGGCTCCACTTCTGTCTTAAATGTGAGTCAGTTGACAAGGATCCCTATGGTCAAGTGATTTATATTCAGATGCTTGTCAACTGACTCACATTTAGGACGGTTACAGTGTCTCTGAATTATGGGATCCCCTTTTGCGAACTTCTGACAAGCAAAATCAATGTGGAAAACCAGATTCACTTAACAACCATGTTATTAAGAACTGCAGTGATTCACTTAACAAATGTGGTGAGAAAAATTGTAAAATGGAGCAAAATCAACCAATTTTTCATTTAGCAGCGTTGGTTTTGGGCTCAGTTTGTGGTCGTAAGTTGAGGACTATGTGTACTTTTGAAGCATATTTTTGCTCTTTTTCTACTAGTTCAAAATGTTTACCTTCAAAATTGGAAATGTTCTACTCCCCAGTTAAAACAACATTCCCCTCCCTCGCTTGAATGCTGTCCTTCTCCATCTCTAAACCTTTGAGTTTTAACAGAGAAAAATAAAATCCTGGGAAGATATGAAGCTGGGGCAATTTCAAGGAAATGGAATTTACAGAGGAGTTTGTGAGAAGTTAAAGGTTCAACTGGTATAAATAAAGAATATCCTTGATTGCCAAGTTGATTGATAGTTTTGAAACCGCTATTAACATTCACAGAAAACATCTTTTGCCTAATTTGCAAGTCTGATTTGAACATAAGATCCTGATTCTGCAAATTGTTAGACACATATTTATACAGGTAAATTTTCCCCCATGTACACACATTTAAATAAATAAATATATTACACATTTGTCCATTTAAATATATTCTGAACTGGTTGGATCTAGGTTTGACCATATATAGAAAAGTTCCAATGAATTCACTGGAAGTTATTTTTTTCTTACCCCAAAGGTGTTTTTCAAAAGGCAACTGGACTTTCTGGATTGTTTTTCCCCCTTGAAGATGTTTCACTTCTCATCCAAGAAGCTTCTTCAGTTCTGATTGAAAGACTGAGATGACTTGGATGACTGAGAATCCCCATAGATGTCTAGTAGTCTAGTGCAGGGCTTGGCAACCTTAAACACTGAAAGAGCCACAAAAGTCCTAACCACAAGCCCCCTATTCAATTCTGGAGCCGACTGGAAGTTTGGTTCCTCCACCATAGAGTCCCCTCCTAGAGCGGCATTCCTTTTTCCTCTGCTGACCGAAAGTCTACCTTCCCCACCATAGAGTCTCTTAGCACGGCGCCCATTTTCCTCTGCTGACTGGAAGTCTGGTTCCCCCACCATAGAGTCTCCTCCTAGTGCGATGTCCTTTTTCCTCTATCTGTCCTAACCGAAGGCGCTATCAATTGTGGAACCAACTGGCGACAGGGAGCCACAGCAGAGGGATGAAAGAGCCACACGTGGCTCCAGAGCCACGGGTTGCCGACCCCGAGTCTAGTGCTACAAAACTTACTAAGTGGCAGAAGCTAGTTGACCTTGGCTGTTGTCAAAAAGCTAAGCGCAGTTGCACTTGCTTATCATGTGGATGGAAAACAACCAGGACATTCTTGGGCTGAAGGCTAAATTGGGGGATAAAAATAACATTTGGGAAGAAAGCAATATTGAATTGCTTTTGAACAATGGCCAGGAAAACCACACTAAGTCCTACAAGGTCGAACTCAACTACAAGATGGATGTGTTGTCTTATACCAGAGGTCCCCAAATCCCTGGTCCATGGACTGGCACCGGGCCGTGGTGTGCCAGAAACCTGACTATGCAAACAAGTGAAGCACCATCCACAGGAAGCAGGAAGCATGCAAAACTACACTCCCTCCAGTCCACTGAAAAACCTCTCTCTGTGTAATCAGAGTTGTGTTTTAATTTTCCTATACAGAATATCTGTCTCGATGCAGAATATTCTTTCTTGTTCTAATATTGCAAGTACCCTGTAGTCTCCACCATAAAAGAACCATGAAATATTTGGAGGGAAAATTGTAGGTGGACCGTTGGTAGAGGATAAAGCACTAGTGAATGACAATCTATTGTGCAAAAAAAAACCTCCAGATCCAAATCAAGTGTTGAGTTATTGAAGATATTTTCTCAGATAAATTGCCTTGCTCCTAAATGAAAATGGTAACAAAGACAGAATCTTAACTCTATTACATCAAATTAATCCTTTAATTTTTAGACCATTAAAAGCAATCTTACCCAGTGCTTTTGAATATTCAAGATGCACGAAGTAAACACGCATGTAGTTTTTAAAATATTGATTTCCACCACTAGGTGGAAATATGGGCAAACTATTATTTTCTCCTCTCTTCTTCAGATTTTCTTAGCCGCAAGGAGGGAAAAATAAATCTCAATACTTAACCATAGCTTCATTGCTGTCCTTTCCTGAATTATAAAAATATTTTCTCAAATATTTTTTCAAAGAGGGTTTTTTTTTTGAAGCTAAGAGAGATAAGGTTTTGTACTTTGCATCTATCTTCACAAAAGCCATTAAATTCTTATCACAGATTGTTTATAGTCTCAAGATTCGGCATATATAAATAGGCAAATGTAAATACCTTCCATGTTTTTTCTCTTGGACACATTCTAGAGACCAAATTTCCCTTATATCTAAGCCTTTTTTGTTATTGCACCAAGGTCTGCTGAAAACAGATAAGAGGAAAACTCAGTATAGTGTACTGATTCACCTTTAGTCTTGAAACTCAGTATCTATTTCCCCGCCCCCTCTTTTCTTAGCCCAACATATGTCACAGGGTGGTATTGGAGAGAAAATTAGGGAGATCTCATGTAAGCCACCTTTAATTTTTCGGCGAAAAGATGAGATAGAAATTTAAGAAATGTTTTCCCTAAGGTTGTCCTTCAGATGTCATTGACTTCAACTCCCACAATCCTTAGCCACCATGACCAATTGCTAATTAGTAAAGATGTAGTTCAAAGGTTTTTTTAAGCATAATCTGGGTACTCAGTTTTTTTTTGCTTTTTCCCAAATTTCTTGGAAGCAGCCTTTGAAAAGAGCCCAATAGACTCATCTTGGGACAAATCAGAGATTTTTTTTTGACAGCTATACCATATATTTTAAGATCATATGTATATACATCCTATGTATATACCATATATCCTAAGGTCATATGTTAAAATGTATAACTAAGAAAATATGAATTCAGGCATCACAGTACTGCAAAATCGTAAGAGAATAAATGAACCATTTGGGGGACAGGGGAAATCTCTCAGTCCATAGAATAATGGGGCATGAATTTACATGGTTGGAATTAAGCTTGCTAATGGAAGCTTTTATGTTACAAAAGGATTATTTGCCTTCTGAAATAATTTCAGCACGCTGCCAGAACAGAATGAAGTTACCTATGGAATTGAAGATGACAGCTGCTGGAGACTCAAGGCTGCTGCAGAGCACTTAGGTGTTTGTATAGTTTAAACAGCTTTGCTACATACAACAAAAAATTACTGAAGAAAAGGAAAACAGATTTGGGATTTGTTTGTTCCTTTAAAAAACCCCCATCTATGTGGACTTTTTAAACAGAAAGCAACAGCCTGAATGCTAGGAATTTTGGGACCCATTAAATATATTTTACTAGGAAATGAGATATATTTTTCATAAGTGTGACCTTGTTCCATGCTTTTTACCCTCCTTTTTTACTCTATTTTTTTTTCTGAAGGGAAGGGCACAAATCATGGGGATAAGCAGAGAAACATCAACACATCCATTTTGGTGATGTTTCTATTAAAACTCAGAGCATTTTAAAAAAAGTTAATCTCAACAAACACAGCCTCTCACACAGCACTGTGGTATACTTACATCTAACATCCACTTTCCTTTCACATTTTCTACTGTTAATTTTATTCTGGGATGTTTGCCTACCTATTCAGTGTTTCTTGCAACCATTCACGCATCAAATTCTTCCTTTGTTTTGCTGTGCTAGTTTATTTGATCTTCTGCATTTTTGCTCCACGTATGCCATCTTTTCCTAATCAGATTGAGGAAGGCCATTTTATGTATTTTTCTTGGTTGAGCCATGAAATTCCAATGTTTCCAAAACTACATCCTGATCCAGATAAAAGACAACTGTGCCTGCACAATGTATTATCTCCTTGGTTGGTGGGATGCAGGGAAATGTGTTTTGGATTGCAAAGTAGCCTCTAAAGATTCTAGCTTTCAGAGAATAACATGAACATGCAGAGGATAAAATTGGGAGGCGATTGTACAGTACCTGTGCCACACTGCCCAAAGTACACCTAAACAGATCAGTACTATTGTTATCAGGGAACACTATATACAGTAGTGTGAGTAGTGATCACACTACTCACATTGACCTAATCTATATCTATTGTCTTATTAATATCATTATATGAAAAACTTGGTTATTGGAAATTAATATTTAGGGGCCCATCAGGTTACAGGAATGTTGAAAATGGAAAGGCTGCATGTAAAGTAATGGTGTAACTGGAAAAATGTTAAAATATGGATATGATTTACTTATGGGATGACTTTGCTATGCAAACAATGTGAGAAATTGAGTTAGAGCCCAACAACTATAAAATGCTATATTATTGGTTTCTTTACAAAGATAGCAAGGTGAATGCAAAAAAATAAAAGGAATTCACTTCATATACAGGCCTGGCACACACAGATAAATGTTTACACTTTAGTTGTGTTGCTCTTTTGGGTAAAGATAATATTGTAACACTGTTGATAAAGCCTGCAAGTGTTGATGGCCACTGAGCCTGTGTAGTCAATCCTTGGTGAAGCCAAGACTATTTGATATAATTCCCATCCCATCCCCACATGATGTACCAGTTGGAACTCTGTTCCTCTGAATATTCCATATGCAGCTTTGAACATCTGCAGAAGTCTGTATGTAGAAGCAGTTCCTTCTCAGGTGTATAAGATATCACAATAACCATTTGCTCAAATAAGTGTATCCCGCTTATGGAGAAATCTAATCGTAAAGTTCATTGTCATTTGATTGTCACAGGAGTAGGCAGATTTCAGATTTAATTGGAACTGTTTCCTTCCTTTTTGAACCATGTGCAAATGGTTCAGGAAAATGAACAGTCTTCGTTTAGCGATTGCTTTGCACAATGACTGTCCAGTAACGACAATGATGAAAAAGTAACTCTGCAGCCAAAGTTTACAAACTTTGCAGATTTGTAAAAGAAAGGAAAACTGCGGTCGTAAACACAATTGTGGTTTTACTTAACAATCACATTGCTTAATAGAGTTGTGATAGCTAAATGAGGACTACCTGTACTGAATTTAAAAACTGAGATGCCTCTGAGAATACTTTCAGACCAGGAGTTTGTTTTCAGTGTCACAACTGGCAGCAAAAGTTACACAGAAATGAACCTAATAAGTACTTGGAGTGTCAGGATTGCAATTAGGGGGAAAATGTGTAAAAGTCACTTCCATACCATAGCTAAGGAAACTAGGTGGATAGTTCCACAAATTGAGGATATGAGGGAAACTTTATCAGAACTACAATTATTACACAGATTGTTTCCCCACAAGTTCGTATTTTTACCTCCCTCCCAAGTGGTGGAGGAATTTGGGAAGGAAAAGGACAATCGTTATTTTTTGTTAAATCATTAAATGTCAGAAGTCTTTGTTGCAGATTCTGCCTATAATGGGCTGCATGATTGACTTGAAACTTTTGTACATTTCTTTATGGGACAAAGCAGCATAGCTTAAAACATTACAACAACCGGTCAAGCAAAAATAGTCTTTATTCAAATTTAATGGAAACAGGGGTCACTGTACTTTTGCAAGATGGGGAAAAATAAAAAATATAAAACAAGGATATTGTCACAATACCAGAATGTGGAGCTCTACTTTTGTTTCTTCCCTTCCTATAGTTTACTGTAGGTATCTATTTTCCTGACTGTGCTATTCACATACTCTGCAAGTCCAAAATATGAAACAAAAAAAAAGTATTATGAAATTTAAGACTTTTCACTTTTCACTAAATGGCATACACATCAAGGGGCGTCAATTTAAGGGCAAATTGTTGAAATTACCATACCTACCTAGGAGTCATCATTCCAATCTTAGAAGCCCATCAATGCAATGCTCCGTCTCTATGGCTGTTCTGGAAATCTAGGATGATGCACCGTACTGAAGAAAGCCCTCGGTCTCTAGTACCAGAACGCGCAACAGAGAGGGAGCACTGGACCAAACACTTACTAACACACCATTTGGGGGGGGGGGGATTAAAAATGTACAGCAGTGACATGTGTTCTACTCCAATCACTTGTGCTACAACTACCAAACATGTACAAAAGACTTCTCATAGAGCTCTAAATGTGGGTTGCAGCAAGTTTAGGATCTGGAACGAGATCGCGACCTAGATCGAGAATGTGACCTAGAAGCAGATCTCGATCTAGACTTCGACTGGGATCTCGTCTTTGAAACGGATTTGGATCTGGAGCGAGATTCTGATTTGACATTTTTAGACTTGGAATTTGATCTTGATCTTGATCTACAACTGGTGTCCATTTCCTCACCCTCGCCTTTGGCGTCTTTTGGGTCAGGTTCTGTTTTTATACGCTCTTTTTCCTTGGATTGAGACCGAGACCTAGACCTGGACCGCTCTTGATCTTCTCTCTTTTTCTTCTTGCTACTAGACTTGCTGTCACGTTTATTCCTTCTCTTGTTTCTCTCATTTCTGCTGTGACTCCTGCTCCTGCTCCTGCTGGCCTCCCTGCTCCTCTTCCTACCTTTCCTTTTGTCCTTGCTCTTGCTACGGCTTCTACTCCTGCTCCTTTCTTTGCTCCTGCTCCTTTCTTTGCTCCTGTTCCTTTCTTTGCTCCTGCTCCTTTCTTTGCTCCTGTTCCTTTCTTTGCTCCTGCTCCTTTCTTTACTCCTGCTCCTTTCTTTGCTCCTGCTCCTTTCTTTACTCCTGCTCCTTCCCTTGCTGACACTCTTCTCTCTCTCTTTACTCCGACTGCCCCTAACGCTTCTCCTTTCCTCCCTTTCTACCCTCTCCTTACTGCCACTCCTACTACGGCTCTTACTCTTACTCTTTTCTTTGCTGGGACTTCTGCTTTTTGCTTGGTGGTCGCCATCATTTTGAACTATATCCTGTGGTTTGTCTTTACTTTTACTTCGAGATTTCTCAGCGCTTCTACTGCGGCTCCTGCTTTTATCATCTTTACTTGGACTCCTGCTTTTTTCCTTTTGGCCTCTGCTATGACTTTTGCTCCGACTGCGGCTCTTGCTTCTGGAATGAGATCTAGATCTGGTAGTCAAAAAGAAAAAAGTAGAAAGTTTTGCAGGTATTCAATAATTTGGTAGCGCCAGATCTTTATCTTGTAATTCAGCAGACATCTCAGACAGTTCAAATTTCAGATTGTAAACATGCCGACTACTTAAATAACACTTATTTAAATTTTCAAAATTATGATTTCAACGATATTCTAAATGCTTAATAACCCCCTGCATCCCACAGTGTAAGGCATATAACTGTTGATTATAACACTATATAACACTTCCTGAAGAGCAATTATACTGCCAACTTTTTTTAGAATGCATGTTACTGGAGCATAAGCTTAAATTATGTCCACTATTAATTAAACTTTACTGTACCTGGATCGTGATCTGCTCTTTGAATGGCTGCTTTTACTACTGCCACTGCGACTCCTGCTTTTACGGGAATGTCTGCTTCGAGAGCGAGACCTGGAGGTAATACAATTGTATCACAATTGTTAAGTCATCATGGGCGTTCAAGAGAATCAGCTGAGCATGGCACAGAAATCCCCTTTGAAGCTGCATAACACAGTACAGCAGAAGGCACTACCTCCCTAGAGCATTTCTGAGACAGCATAGTTCTGTCTATGTATTATTAAGAAATCTAACAGGGTTTGTTTGTTTTTTGGTGGGTTTTTTTGCATATGGGGCTCCATAAAGCCTTCTAATGTCAAAGATAAGATTAGTTTCATTAAGGAAAACAAAAGGCAGCTTTGACAAAGATGTAAAAAATGAATAAAAGAGAATGCAATTGTGGTCACTGGAATTAGGAAAGAAAGCAGGAGGGATTAAGTTTAGATAATAATTTTGTTACAACTCAAAATACAAAGGCACAAGGCTTTTCAACATGTTGCAGAGGAAGATCCAACCTGTTATTTTATTTGCTTTTTTTCATCTTCAAGAAAAGTTGTTCATTATTTAACAGTTTCCATGCTTGTAGTGAAACCATTTTTTGTATGTTCAAATATTTCTGCATGATGTGGAACCCTTCACTATAAGGGTTCCAACTGATATACTATGGAGTTAAAAACTGCTCAGTACTACTTAAATGTTGACTTGAACATATGAAGGAAACTCTTGAACAAAACTCAAGTCATTGATCAGCCTAGCTTTTATTCTCTTCAATAATTGGTAATAACTTTCCAGGCTATTTTTCAAAATTTTATCTAAACATGCCAGGCAATGATTTCATGACATTTTACAATCTAAATATATGTTCTGCCAATGAGATACTGCCATTCTTATGCTGGATCTAGCTTCTGATTCTAGTTTGCAAAATTGTACTATATTTATATATTTGTAAATAAAAAGTAAAATGTATCAAGATTTTCAATATAGTAAAATATAGTTCTTCTGTTTCATCAGGTTCCAGATTTCATGCAAAGATCCTCAATTAACATAATTTTCCTGTATAAACTCTATTATCTGCTTCTCTATAGAACAGCTTTACAGCAATGCCTCTTGGAAAGGATCATACATCCCTTTCCTCAAACAGGTAATTTATCTGATCCTCAAATGAAATGCCTATGGCTTCCCTCAATGGCAAATGGAGGCTGGAGATATGGATTCCATAGGTGTAAATATAATTGTCCTAGTTGTTCAACAGTATAATGCCAAGTCATAATTTGGCATTATTCCTGAACCACACCTCTACTTCTGAGAGTTTTGGTTATTTTAACACTTCACTGCTTTTCCTGCAAGTGAATATCCTGTTTATTTTTCATTAACTGTTCTGAACTATTGCCCTAGTAAGCATGACATTATGAACAAACTTACCTTGAATGAGTGCGACTTCTGGAGTAAGAACGGCGGCGCCTGGACCCAGGCCTATCTTCCACTAGTCTTATCTTTCTACCATTTACTTCTGTCCCATCCAGTTTTTCAAGGGCTCTTTTCATGTCTGAATAAGATTTGAATTCAATCACACCTTCATTTTTTCTCCCTTTGTGTGCGTCAGCATATGTCACTTCACCTGCCTGACGCATATAATCCTAAGAACAGATACAGGGTTTCAGTACATTTGTCTAATTCTGATACTGCTACAAATGAAAAAAAACGAGACACATATCTACCTGCACACTTGGTTGTGTCCTGATATGCACATGTAGTATCTGTATGTCTAAATGAATTACTGACTTATTGACCAAGATTTTCTCATTTCCATATCTCTAGCTACCTTTCAACTTCTAGGTGTCGCAATTAATTGCTAATTTTACCTAAAATATCAACGCCTTGCTTTTCAGGACATCATTTTTGTAGAATTTTAAAAGGAGATGGAACAGGACAAGAAATCAATTGGGGGGGAGGGGCAAAAATGGAGGTAGTTATAAAGGCTGGAATTTGCAAGGCGGAAACAAGACCCAAAGGACTAGACAATACCATTGGGTACACGGTTACAATAAAGGTGTAATCAACAGCCCTGCATGAGAAATGCATTGTAAGCAATCAAAAAAAGCTCATGATTTATAACTTGAAGAGGCAGAAAAGAACACACATGCATACATAGCTGGTTTTTTAAAGAGTTTCTTTGTCGAGGGCTACTCTGCACCTGCAATATTTATCTCCTACAGGAATGTACAGATAGTCCTTGACTTACAACAGTTTTTTTAGTGATGTTCAAAGTTACAATGGCATTGAAAAAAAATGATACATGATTATTTTTCATACTTCTGACTGTTGCAGCATCTGAATTGTCAGATGCTTGGCAACTGACTCGTATTTATGATAGTTGCAATGTTTTGGGTCCATGTGATCACTCTTTTTGACCTTCTGACAAGCAAACTCAGGGAAGCCAGATCTAACAACTATGTCACTATGTCAGTGATTCATTTAACAACCATTGCAAGAATGGTCGTAAAATGAGACATTAACTTAACAACTGTCTCACTTCACAACAGAAAATTTGGGCTCCGTTGTTGTTGTAAGTTAAGGACTAATTGTACTTGAGAACAGTTTGAATCCCTAGAGATAAAGAACTATTCCAGTGACCTGTATGTAACCATGACAATTCAAATGCCCCAATGAACAGTGATCCAATCATAAAAAGAAGAGCAAGCCACTGCAACAAGTGCCCCAAAGAAGCAGTTGCTCTTAGCTTTTATGAATAGCTTCTAAAAGATCAAGGTCATGCGTGAAATTTGATATAGAGACTTCTATTCTTTCGGAAGCATTTCTCTGTACTTAATAGGTAATGTAATATAGGTAATAAAGAGCATAGACAGTGAACATTTCATGCTCAAGAAACTTACAATTACGCTTAGTACACTGCATTGAGATTTCAAATAAAAACTATAAATACTTTTATTTGGAAACAAATATCTATTTCCTTTGGTATGGATTATATAGCAAGAATTAAGACTTCAATTTATGTTTGCACTACCCATCACTAAATCAGAACTGGCAGAAGCCCAGACACCACTTACCTTCAAATCCTGCCAACTGCAACGGCTTGACAGATTTTCAACGATCAATCTGTATTCAGTACGGGTCGGAGGCCCATACTTATCTCTTCCACTTCTTCTATAACCATATCCACCTTGAGATGTGATAAGCAGATGCAGTACTTTAGCTAATATAGTGGAGTTAGGAATTAAACCTACACCCCCCCACCCCCTCCTCCAAACAATGTAAGAACTAGTCTATCCAAGTTACATTAACAATTTCCCACCCCCGCCCCAGCCTAAACTACATTCTCCCTGCTTTAAATGTAATACTAATAGAGCCAGCCAGAAATCTACGTACACATGTCTAGAATATTACCACAATAAGACTGTATATTTTACATTAAATACTAATATTGAACATGCATCTACAATTACTTTTTTTAAAAATAACATTTTTTTTGAAAACAAAACAACCAAATCACTATAGTCAGTTACTAATGTTACTTACATTGATTTAAAGTTTTCTGAATATCTGACATGAATAATGGTTTTCAGGCACCTATTTCAGATTAATCACATCTCTCTCTAACCCTTGGGGTCCTCACCACCCAGGTCTAATGGGAAAAAGTTGCGGTCGTCACATGGCTTCCTTTTGGTCAGCCAAGGGCCACAAAGGTCAAAGAGCCACTCATGGAAAGGCAACCCAGGGTCAGCAAATGGAACAGGCAGTCATCTTAGCCTCAAAGGACTCTTAATTGAAACATTGAGGTCTTAGTTAAGTCTATGTTAAACAAATATTTACATTACAAATAAACCATTTAAATATTTACAAAAGTAAAATAACAAAATTAATCTCATTTATTTAATTACATAAAAAATGTTTAATACAAATTAACATCTAGATATTACTTTAATAGAAACCACAGTAGTCAAAGTTTACATTTTAAAAAAAATTACAGTTTTTAAAAATATTCTATTTTAAATAGAAAGAAGAGTCACTGGTACAATGGTATGTAGTGCTTACTGCGTCCAGAACCGTAACTGCTGTCACGTCGAGGGCCTCGAGCATGCTCAACAATTACACGCTCCCCACAAAGATCTTTGCCGTTTAGTTCATAAACAGCATCGTCTGCATCACGCACATCATCAAATTCAACAAAGCCATACCTGGAGAAGAGAAGAAACGACTCCAGAATCAAATATGTCACCAATTACCTCAGCAGGTCCGCTGGCAGTAGAAACTATTTTGAAAATTAGGGAATGTGGGAGATACGTATTTCAGAAAGCATCTTCCTCCAAACAAAAACTAAGCCTGTTGATGGCAACAAAGGGTTTTCCTTTGTTGCCATTAACAGGAAGAACATGTTGTAACTATTATTATTATTTTTATACAAAGCATAAAGTTATGGCAGCAGGTACTAATAGCTTAGGAAATCACAGAGACAAACTGTTCTCTGGCATTAAGGCTTTTATAATTTTTTCTTTTAAAAAGACAAAAGAAAATCAAGTTATTTAAAGCACATTATAGACAGGAAGTAGACCACACAACACAACAACACACTTAGGAGGCTGGTAACTTTACATAAGCCAATCTGGCTCTTTTGAAAGTTTCTGCTATAGGTGGACCATACGGAAATTCTGTACTGGATCTTCCTGCATTTAGGAGACCCTGGGCAATTGGCATTGCTTAAAGGCTAGTAGTCACCAAAGAAACAAAGGGGTTGTGGGCTGTTGTGAACAGCTTCTGGATAGAAATTCTTACCTGGCTATCTTACATTCTTACAGGGTTGACTAGAGTGAACCTTTGTTTTCAAATATGAGGAAAGGAAGAATAAAAGAAGCAAACTGAGGCAATTTCAGAAAAAAACCCATTATGCTTTCCATATTTTGCTAATTACTTTCTTCTATTTCCCCAAAACAGAAGCAAAAAATTAATGGAATTCTTTAAAAAGGCCTTATTATGAAACATAATCTCTTTTTAAATGAGTGATATATTTTCCAAATGTTTTAGTCACCCATTAAAATAATATTAGAATGCTTAATGGAAGGAAACCTTTTGCATTAATATTTCATTAGTTTTTTAATTCTAGAACATTTCATGATATCCAAATATGCTCTTAGTCTTTAAAGTTAAGCCATAATGTTTTTGTTTACTAGTGACATATGCTTGAGTAGCATATGGTGAAACAAATGGTAGCATTCTAGAATTAGATGATTCAAATTACCAAAATCTGTAATTTTGGTTGCAAAAAGTTAAAATTTATTCTCTTGAGTCTGTAATCCTATGCTTTAACTGGGAGTTAGCTTCACTAACAAACATACATATAAATATAACATCCAAGTAAATATCTAGGCAGGATTCTTTTTTATAAATTATCTTGAGACGTTTCACTCATAAAGGCTTCTAAAAAAAGCCAGATAGTATAAAATGTACATGCTATCTGAAATAATTAATGTAGTTAAAGAAGTAAATATTTGGATTGATAGCATAAAAAAAAACACTTTTCTACCAAATAGAGAAAAGTGCTTTTTCAAACTTTCAAATTATCAGAAATTGTATTTCCCTAGTTGCAATCCACTCGTTCTTTTGCTAAAGGCAGATTCTGATGGCATTCATCTCCTGAAATTTTAGTATTTAGAAATCACCAGTGGTCTGAATCATCAATATCTGACAGAAGTCTAGGAGATGCTGCTAGTTGTTCAACAGTTGGTATTTTGAATGGTAAACTAGTACAGCAGTAAAGCAAGCATCTAGCTCCCTAATATTACTACCAACCAGAGTAAAACAGTTATATGTGATATCATGCTGCCATTTCAAAGCTTCAGAATAAGGTAAGGGATAAGATCCCAGCAAACAAAAAGAAAAATATTACCCCAGAGACATTAAAGCAAGTCAAAAAGTATGGACTTTTTAATGTGATCCCAATTTTGTTTTTCTCATATATATCCCATATTGTTTTATCCATATTGCCAATTTCTCACAGAATAAGCAGTTACAATCTACTGCAGTAAAGCCATCTGCAGTTTGCTAACTAAAATTTACAAACATTAAAACAAAGCTGACAAATTAGTTTTCAAAAAAGTATAAAGATATTGTCATCTAGAGTTAATATTGTTTTAGCTACTAAAACTCTTGGCCCATTAATAACAAGTCAGCTGAAAAATTAAATTTGGCTAAAATAGAAAATGCAAGAGTGTGCTCAAATTACAATAAAACAATTTGGTGTTAATATGCAAAATCTCTTGAATACCCCATGAACTTTTACTGTCAATGATAATTTGAAAAATTATACTTCTATTTCTAAGTACCGGTAATCATTTAGTTTACTGTGCTGTCTAAAGCAGCGACCCACAACTTTTTGGGCAACAGGGATCGGTTCCACGGAGAGATATTTTTCCATAGACCAGAGGGGGAGTGGGTTCGCATGCTGCCTGCATCCCAGGGATGCAGCTTCACTTGCTTGTGGAGCCTGGTTTCTGGCATGCTACAGCCCGTTGCCAGATCCTGGATCAAGGGCTGCGGACCCCTGGTCTAGAGTTTAATAAACTATACATATTTTCTATCAGTTTCTAGCTGTTATAAGCGTTTGTGCTAAAAAGAATCTACTCAAGTAAAGGAACCCATACAAGATTTAGTCATGTATATTTCACATATCCTGGAACATTTATCCCCATGTGGCAACAATTTCCTGGTCAACCAACTACTGTAGGGGATTATGGATGCCTGTCTACTGTCGCACCACTACTACTGTATCAATTTCACAATGCTTCTTTACAAAAGAAATATTTCAATTTACAATTATTTTTGTAAACTTGTCATTTTTTAAAGAAATACTTTAAAATGTGTATGCATATTTACGTGAGAATACCTAGAGTAAATTAAATTGTATTTCAAATAAACACCTCTAGCGCTGCTCTGTCATGAAATAATTCTTGATGAAAGGAATGAAGCCTACTCCCTTTAAACAAAGGCTTCAGCCCTCTCATAAGGCAATATGTTCTGTAAAAATGCAATGGGATTGGTTCTAAAAACATACGCATTTCAGTGTACTGTTTTACAAGTGCTAAAATGCATTTTACATTAGATTTGTTTAAATTCAACAATAAGTAAAGACAGCATAGCATATATTTTCTAAGCAAATATGTTTTCCTGACCCAAGTCTAAAATGTCAAACACTATATAATTATTTATTAGAATGGCTGCTAATTAGACAGAAGATCTGTTATTAAAAAATCCCAGGTTTAACATCTAACATCTCCAGTTAAACCAAAAAAGACCTAACACTGAAATTAGATGAATGGTCCATGCAAGATGCTGTTTACCCATTGTATAAAATGCCACATTAAAATTGGGCTTGCCTAGTCTTGGTTTGGCGTGTTGCCTGAATTGAACCACTGTGGTTTGTAAACCAGAGTTTGTGGCTTACCATATTGTTGTGGATCTGGCTGTTAGATATTCAATAAGCCATGGTCAATCATAGCACAGCACAATGCATGAACCCAGACAGTACACGGCAGCTTCCAGTACTGCTCGTTCATTAAGAAAAGGGCTTCATCCAGGACCCACTTCCAGCTCCAGGTCTTCCTTCAGGAAAGAAGACATTTCATTTTGTCCTATGATAAGACTTTAAACACGAGATGAAAGCAAGAGAGCCAGTTTGGTGTATTGGTGAAGGTACTGACCTACAACCTATGAGTTCTTTGGCATGAAAGTTGGCTGACTTTGGACCAGTCAGCCCAACCCACCTCACAAGGCTGTTGTGGGGAAAATAGATGGCAGAGGTATTATGCTTGCCTCTGCCAGTTACACACACATATTTTTTTAAAGATGGAATAAAAACTATAATAACATCATCCAAGCTTTGTAATAGTTAAAGCAGAGCCAGTTGGATGCAGTGGTTGAGGCATCAGGCTAGAAACTTTGGAAATCATTTAAGTCTAGCCTTTAGCAAGAAGTCAGTTGCATGATTGTGGGCTGGGTCCCTCTGTCTCAGCCCTAGATGGCAAACTACTTCTGAAAAACCTTGTCAGGAAAACTGACCGAACAAGTCCAGACAGTTTTCAGGAGTCAATGACTTACTTGAAGGCATCTCCTCCCCCAAAACACAACAATCCCAAATACAGGTAGTCCACGACTTACTGCAGTTTGTTTAGTGACTGTTCGAAGTTACAATGGCACTGAAAAAGGGGCTTATTCTTCACACTTACAACCTCTGCAGCATGGTGACTTGATCTAAATTCAGAGGCTCGGCAACCGACTCATATTTATGGCAGTTGCAGCGTCCCGGAGTCGTACAATCCTCCTTTTGTGACCTTCTGACCAGCAAAGTCAATGGGGAAGCCAGCTTTCATTTTAACAACCATGTTACTAAATTAACAAACTATAGTTGTTTATTGCTGTGATTCACTTAACAACTATAGCAAGAAAAGTCATCAAAGGGAGGGGAAAACTCACTGAGCAACAGAAATTTTGGCCTCCAGTGTAGTGGTAAGTTCGATCCTAGGTAGAAACAGATATTTCTTTCTCTGGGCACCTATTCTCTCTGAGTATCTGCTGAACAAAACTCCGCATTGGCGATAGGAAGGGCATCCAGCCATTAAAACACTCTCCTAGCTCCATTCAGCTGCCGACTTCACCCGCAAAGGGATGATTTGGGGGGGCGGGGCGGTTAAATGAAGGTGATGATGTGGTCTTAAGTCGAGGACTACCTGTAGTGAAGGCGCGGGAGGGAAGAAATGGCAGGTTCAAGTCCAGCCACTTGGAAAAAAAGAACCTGAAAGAGAGGGTGACTTTGGGCCGGTCAATATCTGCAATATTTTCTCAGCCGGAAGAGTTCGGGGAATGAAAAGTTTTTGCTCTTGCATAAAAGGCGGGCTAAGAAATCCAGCGCGATTGGATGTGGGGTGACCTCTCCTCTTAAAGAGGTTCCCAAGCCCGCCTTGACCCGGAGAGGAGTGCCCGAATCTCCCTCCAACAGCACCGCATGGACCATAAAGCGGGTCACACACGGAACTTGGCCCAGCAGCGACTGCAAGGCTCACCCCCCTCCCCCCAACACCACAGGAGGATCGGTGGGGGAAGGGAGGGAGGCGCGCGCGGGAAAGGACGGAGAAAGGGCGCGCATGCGCTCTAGAGGGGGGGGGGAGAAAGGCCGCGCTGACAGGAAGAAACGCGGGATGAAAACCCGGGCCGGATTTAGGGCCCAGAGCGGACCTTCCGGGCAACGGGCTGAGGCGGAATGAGAAGATTTAAAAGCCGCCTCACCCGTTCTTGAGATCCACTTCGAGGATTTTCCCGTAGCCTTTAAAGAAGCGCTCCACGTCCCGCTCTCGGGCCTGGTAGCTAAGGCGCCCGATGTAGACCCGAGGCATTTCCCCCGACAAAGAAGAACCGGCGGGGACGGCGGCGGCGACCGAGGGGCGGCGTGGCACGCGGGGGCGGCCGGGTGAGGGGGGGGCGGCAGTGGCGGCGGCGGCGGCGATTTTTTTTTCGCCCCCCTCCCTCTCGCTGGCTCTCGCTGGCGTAGTACACGCACGCAACGGCGTGCGCGCTGACGTAGGCACGTCACATGACGTCGCGGTTAGCTTCCCAGGCAGCTTTTGCGGCGGCGCTTTCGAAGCTGGGCTGTTTCTTCCGGCACGCGGCGGCGGCTCTTAAAGGGGACGCGTTCCTTTAACCGGCAGAGGCGCTTTCTGGAGCAGGGATCTCCAACCTTGGAAACTTCAAGCCTGGAGGACTTTAATTCAAAGCTGGCTGGGGAATTCTGGGAGTTGAAGTCCTCCAGGCTTGAAGTTGCCAAGGATGGAGAGCCCTATTCTGGAGCACGTCCCAGTGTTGAATTTAATCAGAGGAGTGGGTAGCGCTGTTTTCCTGCCTCCCGTCATGGTACCTTGTAGGTGGGCTGGATTCCAACGGGCGTGATCATTTATTAATCTTGCAATTTAATAATTCAAAATTTCTCCACCACTCCTGCATTATTATACAGGTGTTCCTCGACTTACGACCACCATTGAGCCCTAAATTTCTGTTGCTAAGTGAACCCTTTCACTTAGCAAATGTTTCACTTAGCAAAAGTGAATTTTGCTTCATTTTATCACCTTTTGCGCCAGAGTGGTTTAAGTGGATGACTGCAGTTGTTAAATTAGTAACAGGGTTGTTAAGTGAATCTGGCTGCCCCCTTTGATTTTGCTTGTCAGAAGGTTGGAAAGGGGGATCATGTGACCCTTGGACCGTTTTAAATATGAGTCAGTTATATACTAGGCTTTACAGTGCTTTACAGCCCTCTCTAAGCAGTTTATAGAGTCAGTCTATTGCCCCCAATAATCTGGGTCCTCATTTTACCCACCTTGGGGGGATGGAAGCAGTGGTGGGTTGCAGACAGTATGCCCCGGTATGGGCGTACCGGTGCCTGCCTGGAGCACCAGGTACCGTTCGGTACAGTGCTCCAGAGGGCCCACCCACTCGCCCTCACTCCTTAACTATCCTTTAAAGCCTTTGGCGCTTCCCCACACGTGCACGGCACGTACAGCACCTGCACGATGCTCCACAGAGCGGCTGGAGTGTCGTGGAGGCTTGCCGAGGTGTCGCTGGAAGGTAAGACACATGAGCATGCTGTGTGCATGTGCATGTGCGCCTCACACGTTCATGTGGAGGACACCGGGCCCCATTGCAACCATACTGGTTGCAAAGGAATCCGGAACCCACCACTGGATGGAAGGCTGAGTCAACCTGGAGCCTGGTGAGATTTGAACTGTCAAATTGCGGGCAGTCAGCAGAAATAGCCTGCATTTGTCAAATGTTGCTGTCCTCAGTTCTGCATGAGAACCCTGAATACATGGTGGGAACCTCTTTAGTACAGAATGTTTAAGCTAATTTATTTGAGAACTATGGATGTTATTCAGACTCCTTTTCCTGCCCCTCCCAAAAGTAGTTTTTCTCCAATTGCCCAGGACAGTTGAGCAAGCTTATTCCCATTCTAAGGTACACTTTGGTGGTGGCACAATACGAATTATATCACAGGCTGTTTATCTTTTGTTTTATGCTACTACAAGATACACCATGGTTAAGCGAATCACGCGATTGTTAAGCAAATCCATCTGCCCCCATTGACTTTGCTTGTCAGAAGCTGGCTGGGAAGGTCACAAATCCTGTGACTCCAGGATGCTGCTATTTTTGTAAATACATGCCAAGCCCCCGAATTTCGCTCATGTGACTATGGGGATGCTGCAATCATCCAAAGGGCAAGTAGTGGTTCTATAACACTCTTTTCAATGCCACTGTATCTTTGAACAGTTGCTACATGAATGGTTGTAAGTTGAGGACTACCTATAGAGCTACGGTGGCGCAGTGGTTAGAGTGCAGAACTGCAGGCTACCTCTGCTGATCACCGGCTGCCAGCAGTTTGGCAGTCCGAATCTCACCAGGCTCAAGGTTGACTCAGCCTTCCATCCTTCTGAGGTCGGTAAAATGAAGGCCCAGATTGTTGGGAGAAAGAGGCTGTAAGACTTTTGGAATGGGCTATAAAGTGGTATATAAGTGCTGTTGCTAAATTTGCCAACAGTAAAATTTTCAAACCCTTGATATCTACACAACATTTAGAAAGAATGAAGTAATTAAGCAAATGCTTGGGTAATAGGGAGTGCCCTATGTTGCTTTGCAGGGGCTGTTTGGATGATAGAACTGGCTCCTTGTCCCCCTATTGTCTTGGTGAGAGAGCAGGTCTTTCTCTCTTGGTCCATTTTATCAAATGATGACAGCTAACCCCAGAAAATTGAGGGTGCTTCATCACTGGAGGTTTACCAGAAGAGTTCAGACAGTTCAGACAGCCATTTGCCTGGAATGGTATAGGGCAGGGGTTGTCCAACCTTGACAATTTTAAGACCTGTGGACTTCCAACTCCCAGAGCTCCCCAGCTAGCATAGTGTTCCCACATAGGCTTCCCAAGAGCATGAAACAAACTTCTTGTCCCGACAAAACCCCCTTTTTATTAAGTTACTGTGAATTCCTCTCATCCACATCCAGCAAAGTCTTTCAAGGGTCAATTTACAGTCACAGATCTTCTCTGGCTTGGAGAGCTGACAGGCTGATATCTGCAAAACTAGGCAAGGAGTCTCAGAGAGTCACCAATTAAGTGAACTAATTGTCTACTGCAACTCCCCTCCCTCTCTTCTCTTATTTCCCCTGGGAGGGGCCATTTACTGTCCACCTGTGTTGTTACTCCCAAGTTGACCCTTGTTCCTTAGCGGTTCCCTTCATCTGGCAACCCTGCGCATGTGCACACTGGGAACAGGCTCCAGCTGTTTGTCTGCCTCGCTGAGGTCTGACTCAGAAAGCAGCTGATAACTGTCGGATGGCCCTGGCCTCATCTCTGCCTCCAACAGAGCCCTCATCAGAGCCTTCCCCAGACTCTAGGACTGGCCCATGTTCCTCCCCAACCTCCTCACTGTCCGAATCTACTGCCAGGGATTGGCTTAGAAGACCTCCGAGGTCCCTTCCAACCCTTTTGTTATATGTTTTAATTTTCCCTCAGTCTTCAAAGATGACCCGTGGCTAACAGTTCAGGAAAATCAAAAGCAGAAACTGTTTTTAAAACAAGTGTAAACATTGCTGAGAAAGTTGTTTTAAATCGATTTTAAATGCCCTTGAGTGGGCCACCTCCCCCCACCACTTCAGCTACAGCCTTGTTCTATCCCATTAATCCCTGTGCCTCGTGGAGCCAATTCTTTCTTCTCTGCCCATCATGGCAGCAATGATAACAGGAAAATGGTACTCATTTCTCTTGCAATACAACTTCAGCGAAGACGGCCATCACCATCTGCAGCCTGCTGGTGCTAATGGTCTGGAAAGAGACCCTCCATGGTGGTTGCCATCCCAAGGGCTACGAGTTCCCCCTGGCAGATTGCTGTGTGTATGTGTGGGGGAAATGTTTATAGAAAATCTAATTGCTTGCTCGTAAACAATGCCATTCCGTGACGAGGCAACACATTGGCTTCCTAAGCCCTAGTTGTCAGTGCTTTCCCCCTGATTAGGGACACCGAAGCAGTTTCCCAACTCAGCCATGTTCTGTGCTCACTGGCTCATGTATGATAAACGGCAGCTGCTTCGGCTGCAAAAGCAAAATGCGTGCGCTTGCTTTCTCTCTCCAAGTCTCTGGTTAAATGAAGACAAACTCCTGTGCTCCGGAGATGGAGATTAATGGGCCAAAGGAGTAAGAGGCCAATTAAGAGATGATGGATGAGTCCGAAGAAGGAACGTGGAGCAGCTGCAGAAAAGAGATGGATGGACTCACAAACAGATAACAAATCCAGTCGCTCTGGTTCATTTGGGCCAGGACAGAACGGTAGTCATCTACTTTCCTAGCAAACATAAGAGACGGCAGTTCAATCTTTGCCTACATTCAGATAGAAGGCAAAAAAAAAACCAAGAGCAAGCTGTTGGCTTCAAACAGTCTTAACCAGCCATTAGGCAATTTAATTTTGACTTGAATGTGCTAGGTGAAAAAGCGATTGGCAAAATTTATGGCTTAGCATGTGGGGTAAGCCCAACTACGCTGTTTCCCTGAAAATAAGACCTCCCTGGATAATAAGCCCAATCGGGCTTTTGAACACATACGCTAAAATAAGCCATCTCCTAAAATATTTAAACGCATGTGCAGCTGGTCTCTGCCATTTCCAGTGGGGGAGAGAGAACATGCCCCATGCGCTCCACATGAAACTGCCATTCACACAGAATGGCCTTGTGGAGGCTGCTACTGCAAGCTCTAGCTACTTAGTGGCTGCCATAAAAGGAATAGCAGGGCTGGCAAGAGTGTGCCAGAGACAGAACTTCCAGCTCTCTCTGGATCAGCTGAGACCTCCCCGAAAATAAGGCCAAGCGCTTATTTTTGGCGGGGGTGTGTGGTGTCAAAAGAAAATAAGACTCCTATTTTTTGGGACACATGGTAAACTGTTACTTATTCGATAAAGCAAGCAATCCACAGCTCAATAGGATGTGACCCAGTAAATTAAGTAACAGTGCTTTTGGTACTTGCGTTGTCTGTATGGTTTTAGCACACCGTCCTGGAAATTCAATCAAGGCTGGCTTAGCCCCCCTCCCCCCAAAAAGTAGTTTATTGCAAGGTGCAAACTCACAGGGTTGAAGAAAAATAAAATCTTGTTTGAGTTGAATTCCAACACTTCAAAGACAATCCATATAATTTTCCTGCCCTTGTCATTAAAACTATTAGGTTCCAATTTTTAAACTTTTAAGCATTCTATTTTAGCTTTGCTGCTAATTTAAACATTTATCCATTAAAGATTACCTTTTTAGAGGCCTGTTAGAAAAGCCAGAGCAACATTTTATAATAAGCAATTCACTGGTGATTAAGTTAGAAAGTCTCTTGTACACTAATTTATGGCAAAATTATTAATTAAATTGAGGAAGCATAAAGCTCTTCCATTTGTTATCCTTTGAAATGAAGCAAGAACGTAGACCATTTCCAGAACAGGTCTAGTTATTTGGTTCCCACTGCAAGCTATGTAACAATAAATGGAAACTAAAGCAAACCAAAGGACTCAAAACTAAAATGCCCATATGTCTTTATTATGCCGTGCCCAACTTATGTAGGGCCAACCTATCCTTTCACTGTAATTGTGCCAAGCATTTGTCTAAGCCCAGCGTCTTTATCACTTGCATTTTATACATAAGAGCACATGATTCCTACATTCAAAGGTAATGTATGAAAACCTGACACAAGCGATTAAACCAGTAAGGCAGAAGCAGCAACGCTGTGCAATTGAAGAGCTTCAAGGCTGTCATTTGCTGTTACTAAGGCCAAGGAAAAATCCCATGGGTGGTTAGAGCTAAAACATTTTATTGGAGATGAAAATCACTGACATTTCAACGGTGGTTTTGCAAGAACAGGTTTGTAATCAAATGCAATTTGCTTTCATCTCGGTTACAGCCAACATGATATAAATAACCAATTGAAAACTCTTCTTCTTTAGACATTATATCGCAAAAGAGGACTTTTGATGCTGCAGGCTACAATTGCTCCATCCAGGCTCTCAAATTACACTGCAACTATTTAGAAACTCCCCTGGAAGCTGCTTGCTCCAAGGAAAACACTTTGGTGGGCTAATTATTCAGCCACAATTTAATAAACTAGCATTAGAATGAAAAGGAGCTGCTAAGAAATCTACCAAGTGAAACTAGTTTGCCTTATCCAGTGGTGGGCTTCAAAATTTTTTGGAACCTCTTCTGTAGGTGTGGCCTGCTTTCCGGGTCCACCGGTGGAACCTCTTCTAACAGGTTTGGTAGATTTGACGAACCGGTTCTACCAAATAGGTGCGAACTGGTAGGAACCCACCTCTGGCCTTATCCCATATTACAGCTCTGTTCATTCTATTTTTAGCCTCATTCTTCTAAAGTACTCTGAAAAACGTGCAAGAATGGCTTAGAACGACTTGAAGATGTGTGAACTTCAATTTGAAGATGTGTGGACTTAGCAACTTCAATGTGTGAAACACACACCTTCAAGTTGCAAAGGTTGAGAAACACTCAATTCTTCTCCAACCCAAATATTTTGGACTGGGTCATATAACTCCCAGCCTGCATGGCGATCAGTTGTGTGGGCCGAGACTAATGAAAATCGAATATGAATTTGAGGAAAGTTACCTTGGAAGCCACAGAACTCATTCTAAAGCTGAATGCGTCCACCATGATTTTCCTGCTCAATGACTAAATCAGTGTTTCTCAACCTTGTCAACTTGAAGGTGTCTGGACTTCAACTCCCAGAATTCCCCAGCCAGCATTCGCTGGCTGGGGAATTCTGGGAGTTGAAGTCCAGACACCTTCAAGTTGACAAGGTTGAGAAACACTGGACTAAATTGTCAAGAGCCATTTTGCTCAGGAATGAAAAGGATCTGGCTGCAAAGATTGTCAACAAGTTCCTGAGGAAAATACTAAAAACCTACATGTCGAACCTGACCCGACTCCATAGTTGCCTGTTTCTGCTTTTGCTCTCAGCTTTGCCAAATTGGGACGGGAGGTGGGTGGTGAATTCCTAAGAGTGGAAGGAGACTTTGGAATGCAAGTGAACCATTTGTTGCTGGAGAGATGTCATCTGACAAGGTCAAGTGATGAAGAATGTTTTGAGGGAAGCAGACAGCTTTTCCCAAAGCAAAAGAATTGAACTCAGTTGGTGAATTCAGTTGGTGGCCCGGTAGGGAAAAGGAGGGTTATCTAGATGTGGGTTTTCATGGGAAAATCCCAAAACTGACTTTGCTTCTGCTGTGCCTAGATGGATTTGTCAATAAAGCTACACTCTTGATTAATCTCAAGTGGTGGTGTCAAATTTTATTTCTTTGAGGATCGCATCAGGGTTGTGTTTGACGTCGGGGTGCTGGGTGGGCGTGGCTAGGGTGCCTGGGGTGGGCGTGGCCCCATTTTCAGCTGGGACATCCTGCAACCCCCTGCCAGCGAAAATGGAGTTGAAAGGGGCTGCACATGGCTCTTCTGAGTTCCATTTTCACTGGCAGAGACACCGCGGGATGCTCCTTCACTGTTTCCAAGGCGGTCTAAGCACCCCATGGGCTGAATCTGGCCCGTGGGCCTTGCATTTGACCCTCCTGATTTAAAGAGCCAGAATTTCTTTTGTTGAATATGCCCAATGGGACGATCAACACTACCTAATGCATTATAACTTGCAGAATCTGAAATAGATTTATAGGAAGTCTGTAACTCCAGCGGGACCAGCCTCTGCCCCATCTCATTCCGCTCTTGAGGAATTCTTACCACATTGTACAATAATAAATATTCTGAGTGTGCACACATACATCAACATAATGGGAGAATCTCCACGATAAGAACCGTTCCTCCATGGGCTGAAATGTCTCTTTTTTCTCCAGATTTCTATCATCACCTGATGGACGACAGATAAATTTAATAATAATATAAAAAGAGAGAGAGAGAGAAAGATAGAAAGTCTACAAGGAATTCCCAGGTTGGGTAGAAACTATAATTGCTTTAGCTCCCCATGCCATCACTGATACTGGATAGTAATCTCCGGTCTATGTTAATCTTTCACTGTTTTCTCCCCATTTCTCTGCCTGTCCCTGTTGAGCTGGAAGATGGACGTGAGGATATAAATCGGTTCTGTAATTCTGAATCACGCAAGCTTCCTGGGATTGAAATCCACGGAAAATATTGTCTGTTATTTTCCCATCGGACCATCTTCACATCCGCAGGATCTGCTTAACGGAGACATAGGGTTCCTGGGAAACCTTCAAAGCTGCTTGGTAATCTACCAAAGGGACTTCCCGGCAGGCTGGAGCAATTAGTTGACCCTTTCGAACGAGAGTGCACAGCTCGGCTATCATTGTTTCCAGCTTCTCTTTGCCTGTGCATGGAGAAAGAAGGCAGAAAGCAATCACCGATTGTTCTTTCTTTCTGAACTGCTGAGTTTAGATTCAAGAGAGCAAATAATAATCATTGGTACAATAAATTCTGTTCGACTTCTCCTCTGCCTGCCCTCTGGAATCAGAGGTGGTATTCAGCTGGTTCGGCCGAACAGGTAGCGGAAATCATGGGTGATTTCCAAAACAAGTGCACGCTGGAAGCCAGACTCCACTTCCTTTAGCATTTGGAGAAGGCAGAAGCACAAAGAAGAATCCATCTTAATCTGTGGCACATGGTCATCCACAGTACACCCACACCCACACAGCATTGCTGGTGAGATTTAAATTGTTTGTATTTATTAATTGTTATGTTCAGCAGTAACTTAAAACTGTCTATCTTGTATTTGGTTCTCATTGTGCGTATCCCTATTTTCCCCCGTTTCACCATATCCTGTTCTTTCAATAAGCATTCAGAGCTAAGCACATGGTCTGTAGAATTTTTAAATTTTAAATAAAATTTTGGGATTTTATTGGAGGATAGGTGGGTTTAGCTGTATGTTGAGCTGCACACAGGCGATTTATTTTATTTATTTATTTTTATTTTTTGTTTGTTTTTCTTTTCTTGTTCTGTGTAAGCCGCCCGGAGTCCTCCGGGATTGGGCGGCCTATAAATCTAATAAATTAAATTAAATTAAACATGTAGTGGGGGACAGAACACTTCTATAACCCTTTTCACTAAGTTAAGGAACCACAGTTCCTTCTTTTCCCGTTGTCTTATTTTTCTAGTACACGTAGCTCTTTCAATTTTCATGTATTTTCATGTATTTATTTTCATCGGCTGCAGGTTATTTAGTAGGCATTTTAATCCACTAAATCAGAGAGATGAAAAATTAAGAGCTGAAGGCAGATTTCATCAGTTTCTAATATAAAAATAACACACGCGCCACTTACTGTGGGCATTGTCCCTCTTCCACTGGGTCATCCAAAAGCCACGAACGTTGACATTCTTAAAGATCAGTGCACTCTGCAGAGGAAATTAAGATTCATAAATTCCAAAATACAATCTTGGGATTGGGGGAGAATTCAACATCACAATGCGGGGATATCAGAATGGTTTTTCTCTTAGCGATCCTGCGCTAACAACTGGAAAACCTAATGCACAGATAGAAATAGCATCCAGGTTGTCCTTGATTTATAACAGTTCGTTTAGTGACCGTTCCAAGTTACGCCACTGACAAAAAAGTGATTGATGACCATTTTTCACACTTAAGACCATTGCAGCATTCCCCATGGTCACGTGATCAAAATTCAGATGCTTGGCAACTGACTCCTACTGATGACAGTTGCAGTGTCCTGGGGGGTCCTGCGATCACTTTTTGTGGCCTTCTGACAGGCAAAGTCAATGGGGAAGCCAGATTCACTTAACAACGGTGACACTATCTTAATAACTGCAGTGATTCGCTTAACAATGGTGACAACAAAGGCCATGAAATGGGGCAATATTCACTTAACAACTGTCTCACGTAGCTACAGAAATGTTGAGCTCAATTGTGGTCATAAGGTGAGGGCTTACCTGTGTTATCTCGGGAAAGGGAACATGTGCAGGATAAATAGACTGGCCAAGGGCTACTCACCACTGGGACGGTCACAGGCTGTTTTGACATCCCACCGTAGGTAACCACGGTCCCACTATGCCTAATGGAAGAATTGGGTTAGGTTTAGGGCAATGAAGGTTAAGGTGAAGGCAATTAAGACGGCAAATTACCTTAACTCAGACCCTATTTTTTTACTGTCCAGCTTCCTCAGCCTCTGGACACCTGGTTAATTTTTGCAACCTTTGATTGGAAGCCATGTGTCAAGGTTCCGAGTAACACCCACAACGAAAGAAGACTCCGAGGCTTGAAATTCCTCAAAGTTCCATTTTATTAGAGATGTCATATTGGCACATCTGGGAAAACCCGAATCTGAAAGCTTCCGGGTTTTCCCCACCCAAACGAAAGTTCACGTCCCTGCCCAGCACCCACATGTCCATCACATGGCCCAATCAGTCAGCCCAACTGGAGATGCCTCCCATTCCCACCAATCCAGGTGCAGGGCAAGATGTCCTTGACTCTCTGAGAAAGGAATGTTATTTAGACTATATATCTCTCCCATACTCCATATAATTCCCCCTCCCATTTTCCCACAGCAGTAAATATGGCAGGCCAGAAGGCCCAATGCAAAAGATGGCTTCCAGGCCTGACACCATGCAGTTCAGACATTCAGAGCAAGAAGCAGCACGCTGCCCTTTTCTGGAGGGTTCACTGAAGTTTAGATGTTGTAAAATCAAATGAGAAAATTACAGCCTCTGTTACAAAATCTCACTAAAATCTTCAATGTAGCTGTCCTTCAGAGAAAATTTTTCCTCATAGTTCAGGTTCAAAATTTCTTTAAATATATTAAGGTTGGTTTCAGGTCGGATATCCCCAGGTTTTCAAGGCATTTTCAAGTGAGTCCTTTAAACTGTAAAATTCAGATAAACTCTGATCTATAAAACCTCTCCAGTTCTGGAAACTGGCTTAGAATACCTTCTCCTGTCCAATAACGTTGATTTATTTGCTAAAAATAATAGCAATAGCAATAGCACTTAGACTTATATACCACTTTATAGTGCTTTACAGCCTGCTCTAAGTGGTTTACAGTCAGCCTCTTGCCCCCAACAATCTGGGTCCTCATTTTACCCATCTTGGAAGGATGGGAGGCTGAGTCAACCTTGAGCCTGGTGGGATTCGATCTGCCAAACTTCTGGCAGCCAGCAGTCAACAAAAGTAGCCTGTAGTACTGCATTCTAACCAGGAGTGGGTTCCAACAGGCAGTACTGCTGGTTTGCTCGTGTATAAATAGAAATTGTTCTGCGCATGCGCAGAAGCTAAAAACAAGATGGCGGTGCTGTAGGCAATGCCTGGAGAAGTGGTCCGGGGGCATGGAAAGCCTGGGTTGCTGCCAGTTCCAGCGACCCAGGCCGCCAAACCACTACCGGTTCGGCCAAACTGGTCCGAACTGGTAGGAACCCACCACTGGTTCTAACCACTGTGCCACCATGGCTCTAATAGCAATAGCATTAGCACTTAGACTTATATACCACTTCACAGTGCTTTACAGCCCTCTCTAAGCAGTTTACAGTGTCAGCATATTAGCAATAGCAATAGCAGTTAGACTTATATACCGCTTCATGGGGCTTTCAGCCCTCTCTAAGCGGTTTACAGAGTCAGCATATCGCCGCCACAGTCTGGGTCCTCATTTCACCCACCTCGGAAGGATGGAAGGCTGAGTCAACCTTGAGCCGGTGAGATTAGAACCACTGAACTGCAGATAACAGTCAGCTGAAGTGGCCTGCAGTACTGCACCCTAACCACTGCACCACCTCGGCTCTCTCTATATTGCCCCCAACCATCTGGGTCCTCATTTTACAGACCTCAGAATGATGGAAGGCTGAGTCAACCTTGAGCCTGGTGAGATTCGAATTGCCAAATTGCAGGCAGCCAGCAGTTAGCAGAATTGCCTGCAGTACTGGATTCTCACCACTGGGCCACCACAGCCCTTAATACATAGTAAATTCATCTTACTACAGTGAAATGATGATACCAGGATCTATCCTGACTATTCCAGAGCTGTGGATCTGGGTTTTACTGAAATTATAAAGTTTCAGTATTTTTTTAGACACAGCGCAAAATCCTTCAACCCTGACTGACATTTGGCAGCTTTCTAGCTGGGCAAGTAGGTTTGTCATGAGGATTTTTAAGCACCTCTTAATTTCTTTCTTAAATGCCACACGAGCCAAGCGTTTTGGACAGTATTCAATACAATTGCACACTTGTCAACTTCAAGACAAGAATTCAGACAGTACAAATCTGCCCCATTAAACAGCAAATCCTTGCGCTAATCCATACTAGCAAAATTCAAGGGCGTGTCGATGTCATGCTTCAAAAAGTACTCTTTCTTAGACAACTCACAACCCAAATGAAAATTAAAGACACACTGCCCATTAAGCATTTAAATCGAGTGTAACAATTACCACAGATATAATTCGAGCAAACAAAAGCTAAATTTACCTCAAGTGACGCATCAGCTCAGTAGCACTTTTCCCTCCAACACCATTCAGAGCCAATGAGGGCATAGGAATTTCCTGGAGGACAAAATGGTAAAACCAAATAAAAACAAAAGCAAACAGTAAAAACAAGTGGCTTCTTGCTTCAAGTCCTCCAAATTATTCCTAGAAATAAAGGTTTGATTTTGCTAAGAGGTTCTTAGACTTCTGTCATCTTTTCAACATAGAATGGGAAAACAGATATCTGATTGTAACGTGGTTTTATTCAGAAACAGAACTAAGGATTATACAGGTACTTACTCCTCAGCTTACAACAGTTCATTTAGTGACTGTTCAAAATTACATCACTGAAAACAGTGACTTATAACTGTTTTTCACACTTACAACCATGATAGCATCCCGTGGTCACAATTCAGTCACATATATATATATGTGTGTGTGTGTGTGTGTGTGTGTGTTGTAATTGTGCTGATAAATAAATAAAGGGAGACTAGTATAGATCTATTTCAAGCTATTTAGCTCTCATCAGCTAGCCATACCCTTACTGGGATTTGAACCTGTGTTGTATTACATATTAGGCAGTTGTGTTAGCCACATTTAGTTATTTATCAGCATAATTGCAACACAAATGTAACAAAAAGGCAACAGTAAAAATAATGCCTTTCTGTCTGGATGGTCTCTTGAGATGAGCCGATAGACAGAGAAAGGAAAGCAGTATGCTTCCTCCCATATTTGGGCATACCAGGGGTTGTGACACAAAATTAATTTTATATATATATATATATATATATATATATATATATATATATATATATATATATATATATATATATATATATATATATATATATATATATATATATACACATACACATACACATACACATACACATACACATACACATACACATACACATACACATACACATACACATACACATATATATATATATATATATATATATATATATATATATATATATATATATTATTTGTGCTGATAAATAAATAAAGGGAGACTAGTATAGATCTATTTCAAGCTATTTAGCTCTCATCAGCTAGCCATACCCTTACTGGGATTTGAACCTGGGCTATATTACATACTAGGCAAACTTCTTAGCCATTAGGCCACAGGCTCTTATCCGTTATCAGCGGATATATATATCTCATTCGTCATCTTCAGGCTTTCGTTGAAACATCGCCAAGACACCTCCAATTTTACGTGGGAGAAAACCCGAATAACCAAAGACCTACATACTAACACCCGCGAAAACCTCAGAAAACACACACACACACATATATATATACATATACATATACATATACATATACATACATACATACATACATACATACATACATACAAACATACATACATATATATATATATATATATATATATATATATATATATATATACTTGGCAATTGACTCTTATTTATGACGACTGTGGTGTCCCTGGGTCATATGATCCCCTTTTGTGACCTTCTTACACGCAAAGTCAACAGGGAAGTCAGATTCACTTAACTGTGTTACTAACAGCTGCACTTAACAACCGTGGCAAGAAAGGTCATAAAATGGGACAAAATTAATAACTATCTTGCTTACCAACATAAACTTTGGGCTCCATTGTGGTCATAAGTTGAGGACTAACTGTATGCGAAATGCCAAAACATGTGTGACTTGGCTTAATATCTGGCAAGGCAAACCAGCAGTAGACCAAAAAAATGCATGAGGAGTTTTGTTGACTTTTGCCCATTAAGCATTTTATTAGGGTGATATCACGGTGTGCCACCTGTAGGTATTGAGCATTTTTATCTGGATTCTGGAAATTATTTCTCTGCAGGGTGGCATAAAGTAGGAACAGGCTGAACCAAAGAAGGAAGACAGAGGAGAATAAATTATGTCCTTGCCTCTAATCCCAATCAGTTCGTCTCATTAAAGGGGACTCTAGTATGTAACATGCCCTGAAATTTTATGGCACGGGGTAACATCCATAACCATATCTATTGCCTGCCCCTTTTGTATTTCCTCTGAAATTAAATCTATAATTCAAAATGGTAAAACTGGACAGAAAGAACGTTTATAAAAATAACCAGTGAGTAAACAGCCCCCATATGAGTTCTTTTCTATTGTTTCCCCTAAAACCCCCATCTGGAGGTTTCACTTCAATCTTTTGCAGTGATAAAAATCCAGAGATTATAGAGATTTCTCAGGGTAGTAGATTAAAAAAAAAACACGACTAAACTGGCTTTTAACAAGAAGAAGCATTTCCCTGCGTTTTCTGATACAAACTTGGCAGCTCTTAACGACAAAGCGTCAAGAGTTGTGAGGAATTAAATCCATAAATTATTCATGGGAAAGAAGGCTGAATTGCATATTTCTGAAAGTGTATTCAGTAGCCATTCAAAAGGGTCTCTTTCTCACTTGCCCATGTTAGCTTGTTATGCTTCCTTGAGGTTCTACAGACTGCCTGGTTAGGTATAGGCAGCCCTTGACTTACGACCACAATTCAGCCCAAAATTTTCATGACTAAGTGAGGAGTGAGTTGTGCCTGATGTTACAACCTTTATTGCCAAGGTGGTGCAGGGGTTAAATGCAGCACTGCAGGCTACTTCAGCTGACTGCAGTTCTGCAGTTCGGCTGTTCAAATCTCACCGGCTCAGGGTTGACTCAGCCTTCCATCCTTCTGAGGTGGGTAAAATGAGGACCCGGATTGTTGTTGGGGGCAATATGCTGACTCTGTAAACCGCTTAGAGAGGGCTGAAAGCCCTATGAAGCGGTATATAAGTCTAACTGCTATTGCTATTGCTATTGCCAGAGTTGTTAAGAAAATCACTGCAGTTAAGTGAGCCATGCGGTCATTAAGTAAGTCTGGTTTTCAAAATAGGAATAGGAGTAGGGTGGAGTAGAGTGGAGTAGAATAGAATCAAACAGAATCTCAAAGGGACCTTGGAGGTCTTCTAGTCCAGCCCCCTGCTCAAGCAGGAGAACTTATACCATTTCAGACAAGTGACTGTCTAGTCTCTTCTTAAAAACATCCAGTGATGGAGTTACACCCACAATTTCTGAAGGCAACTTCTATTCCACTGGTTAATTGTCCTGACTGTTAAGTTTTCTCCTTAATCCCAGGTTGCTTGTCAGAAGCCAGCTGGGAGGGTTACAAATCACATGACCCCTGGACAGTGCAAATGTCGTAAATACACGCCAGTTGCCAAATAGCCTGAATTTTGATTACGTGCCCATGGGGATGCTGCAATGGTCGTAAGTACGAAAAATGGGCATACGTCGGGTTTTTTCAGTGCCGTTGTAACTTGGAATGGTCACTAAATGAACTGTTGTAAGTCGAGGACTACCGATAGATGCAAAACAGTGGACCAAACCAAACTAAGACGGCTTTGAGGGGTTCTTGTGCTCTCTGAGCTTGTTCGTTTTCTTGCAGACGTTTCAAGCTCAGGTTTTTCTCAAGCCTCCAAGAGGGCAAAAATGGCCTCCCCCCCCCCAAGCTCCGGAGGCCCTCGGGCAGGCCCACTTTCTGCCCTCCTCGAGCCTCTGCATCAGGGGTGAAATTCAGCAGGTTCTGGTGAACCAGTAGCAAAAATTTTGAGTAGTTCGGAGAACCGGCAAATGCCACCTCTGGCTGGCCCCGCCCCCATTTATTCTCTGTCTCCTGAGTCCCAGCTGATCAGGAGGGAATGGAGATTTTGCAGTATCCTTCCCTTGCCACGCCCACCAAGCCACGCTCACCGAACCGGTAGTGGAAATTTTTGAATTTCACCACTGCTCCGCATGTGCCCTGCACTTAGCTGCATCCAAAACGGGCCGCGTGGGGATTCCTAGGAGGGGAAGGATGGGCAAGGCCAGCCAGGAGTGGGATTTAGGGGTTCTTCGAACTGCACAGAATCTTAGCTAGAGGTTCTCCCGAACCCCTAGCAGCCCTGGGTCATATATACCTTAAACAACTCTTTCATTTCTGGTTTTCTTAGCGTCTCCTCTGTGATCACAAAGTCTGCTCCAAGGGACTTAAGCCTGTCTACAAGATCCTGGAGATTTGGTCTGTGGAACAACAACAACAACAACAAAAAATAGAATCAGATGAAGTTGATGATTTGATGGGCCATAAAGTGGAACCCAAACATTAAGGTGATATAAGAATGCACATTATCAATATTCTCACTCTGGCATAAGCCGAGTCGATTTTCAGCGGTCCAAAAATACCTTTATTTTGTCTTTTTGCACTGAGATAGTAAAGAAGCTAGCTTAGAATAAGCTGCTGATGTACAAGTAACAACATTTGCCAACTGGTGAAGTGGTTCAGGAGACCACTTATCCTTCGGCGACGTATCAGCCGGATCACTTCTCTATGCATGTTCTACAAGAGGAGGCTTCTTCTGTGAAGACAACTGCTGATAAGACAGGGCCCCCATTCAGAAACAAAGAACGCTTGCCGTTAAGAGCAAATCTATCAATTGCTATGAATAAAAAATAGCATCAAGTAAAGTCTGAAGCTTTTAGATAAAGCTCTCCAGAATTGCTGTTCAATTCCACCGGGGGGGGGGGGGGGATCGCAGCTGCCTTAAGGAACTGCAGAGAGGCACTACATTTGTGCCCTCATATACTCCAAAGCATCTTTTTCAGATCAAATCCAAAGCATATTCTCATATTAAAGTCCTGGATTCAAATTTTAAAAATACATTGTCTGAGCTGTAAATTGGAAATCTTTTGTATGATGTGCCTAGTGAAACCCAATGCTCATCATCATCAAAGCTGGAAGGGACCATGGAGGTCCTCCAGTCCAACCCACTGTTAAAGCAGGAGACCCTATACTATTCCAGACAAATTACTGTCCAGTGTCTTCTTAAAAGCCTCTAGTGATGGAGCATCCATAACGTTTGAAGGCAAGCTGTTCCACTGGTTAATTCCTTTTACGCTGTAAAATTTACGCTAAAATTTATCTTTAGTTCTAGATAGTTTGTCTCCTTGATTGCTTTCCCTCCATTGTTTCTTGTCTTGCCTTCTGGTGCTTTGGAAAATAAGTTGGCCCTCTCTCCTTTGTGTCAAGCCCTCAAATATTGGAAGTCTGCTATAGCAATAGCCCTTAAGACTTATATACTGCTTCACAGTGCTTTCCAGCCCTCTCTAAGTGGTTTACAGAGTCGGCATATTGCCCCAACAATCTGGGTCCTCATTTAACCCACCTTGGAAGGATGGAAGGCTGAGTCAACCTTGAGCCAGTGAGATTTGAACCTCCGAACTGCAGATAGCAGTCATCTGAAGTGGCCTGCAGTACTGCACTCTAACCACTGCACCACCTCGGCTCGTGTCTCCCCAGTCCTTTTTTTCACTAGACTGGATATACCCAATTCCTGCAATCATTCTTTATAGGTTTTAGCCTCTGGTCCAGTGGTGGGTTGCAGGCGGTATGCCCCGGTGCGGGTGTACCGGATCCTGCCTGGAGTACCGGGTACCGTTCCGGTACAGTGCTCTGGAGGGCCTGCCCGAGTTCCTTACCTGTGCTTTAAGCCTTTGGCGCTTCCGTGCATGGTGCCTATGGCACCTGTGTAATGCTCATCCAAGCAGTTGGAGCATCGTGGAGGCTTGCAAAAGCGTCGCAGGCAAGTAGGACGTGTGCAAGTGCCACGTGCATGTGGGTGACACCAGGGCCATTCCAACCCTACCGGTTGGAGCGGAATCTGGAACCCACCACTGCTCCAGTCCTTAATCATATTAATTGCTCTTCTCTGCACTCTTTCCAGAGTCTCAACATCTTTTTTTATTTCATGGTGACCAAAACTGGATGCAGTATTCCAAGTATGGTCTTACCCTAGTTTACAAACTGGCAATCTTAAAAAAAAAAAAAAACTATGAGCATCATATAATGCCATCTAGGATTCATATAATCTCCATCTGAATAAAAGGCGTCTAAAAGAATGCTCTATTTGTGCAGGTTTAGCGTAAACCAAAAGGATCTGACTGGGCAAACGACAATAGGGGGGAAAAAAGAGAGGGAAAAACAGTTTTGTAAGGCACACTCACCTATCTCTTATTACATTTATTGTTTTGATGCCCTTGGCTGCTGCAATCTGGATTACAGCCTGTCCCACTCCACTATTGGCTGCATTTTGGATGACAGATTCCCCTACAGACAAACAGACATGTCATCCCGGGCTTCAAAAAAATATTTCTTTCCTGCTCCCTTCAAGTGGAAGACACTCTCATCATTATTGTGTGTTGGAGAAAATAGCACAGCCACTGGAAACTCAGGTCACCTGACACCTTTTATTCCCAATTTAAAAATAGGTCTTGGAAAAAGATGAGGAAATTCAGTTTTTAAAAGGAAATAAATAAGTATAAACCTCAGCCCTTAATTTCCCTTTGCCTAACTAATCATAACCAGGGGTGGGATTGAGAAATGTTAGCAACCGGTTCTCAGCCCACTAAAGGTGGTTCCTATTTTTCTACTTGCATTTTTACATGCTTTCGAACTACTCGGTTGGCAGAAGCGGGGACAAGTAATGGGAGCTCACTCTGTTAAGCGGTGTTAGGGATCCGAACCACCAACCTTTCTGATCGACAAGCTCAGCATCTTAGCCACTGAGCCACCACATCCCTATTCATGCATACATACATACATGCATACATTTATGCATACCTGGTTCTAAAGTCTCAAAATCAGACAACATCCGATAAGCTGTGCAGGGGTTAACACCCAATGTGGCAGCACAAGTCAACGGAATATCCGGTGGGATTTTCAACAGAGTTTTCTCATCGAATACCGCTTCTGTTCGCCAAGTTCCTTTTGTAAAGGATTAAAAAAAAAAAAGATGACATGATTCAAGCTATGGAACAGCTAATCGCAATCTGGAAGTTCTCAGCTCTCAGAAGAGGCCTAAAGTGTTGTCAAGAAACACTTGACAGATAAAATCGTTGAAAAGATTGGGTTTGCACAACGTACGTAAGTTATAAACTGAGGTTTCCAAACAGCCACGTTTCACACATTGGGCTATGCTACAAAGTGGTTTCCACAGCTCTGACTTGGCCTCTTTGTGACTGCTCTTTGTTGTCAAACATTTAAAGCTCAGCAGAGGGACTGGACAAAAGGGAAACAAGAGTTTAGCTTCAATTCCTCTCTGCCACCCCCGTCCCAAATTCACCAAGTCCTCCATCAGCTGGAATCACCCAGTCTCCGGGTTTCAAAGTCGTCACAGAATTTCCTGTGTCCATCACTTGCCCAACACCTTCGTTCCCTCCAACTGCTGGTAAGTCAGCAACGATGCCATAGGATCCTGCAGGAAAAACAAATTTTGGTATATGAAGGAATTAAAACTTGATTTAGCACGTACATTATTTTCTTATTCGGTAGCAAATTCCAAATAGCATAGAACAGTGATGGCAAACCTTTTCGGCACTGAGTGCCCAAACTGGAACACACGTGTGTGCACCCTGGTGCCCTGGAAACTCGAAGACCAGCTGGCCAGTATATATGCGCGCCCCCGCCACCCGGTCTTCCGGTTTCCAGCGTGTACATGTGCATCAGCCAGCTGGTCTTCCCGCGTGCCGGAATACTGGAAAGCCAAAGACCAGGGCAGCTGGTCTTCGGGTTTTCAAGGCTCTGGCATGCACGAAGATCAGCTGGCCGGCGCGCATGCATGCACCGGAAACCAGAAGAGCAACTGGTGATGGGGCGCATGCCAGAGGGCTCTGCATGCCACCCATTACGGGTATATAACATATACGGCCATAAAGATTTCCAAGGTAGATTTCAATAATGTAATAATATTGAATTGCTTCACTTATCGCTTTAAGCCATGGGTTTGCCACTTCTCTGAGCACTGGCCGCACGGAAGCTGCGTTCTTAAAACGGGAAGGATTTCAATCTTGGAAGAGAATTTGGGGGATTCTTAAAGGAGCAAATGTTCTATAAAACCTTAGTTAATTAATTCCATTAAGCTAAGCTTTAGGTAATTTTGCTTCTTAAAACACAATTGAAATGGATGCATATCATAACATTAAGCCATAAACTATAGTTTAAAAAAATATAATGGCTTACAGATGAAAAATCTAAACCAAGCAAATCGTATTATAGCTCAATGTAATAATATGTGAATCCGGGCATGGAGTGGCTGAAATTTTTCCCTAGGGTTACTAATTTTCTTAGCCAATTAGGTCTGGTCATTGGTTAGAAAAGATCCTGTAGGATTGAGAGACAGCTGTATCCCCACAAGCAAGAAATAATCCTCTTGTTTCTTCTTTAATCTTTGGTGTAATAGCTATTTCCAAGCTTATGCATATAATACTGCTTATTATGGATGGCATGTATATTATTATAATATAGCTTTGCTATTTAGGTTGCCATCATTTAGAGACCCTCTGCATGTGGCAATTTCCAAATATAGAAACTTTATTAATGGCTCTTGGGAATGTTTCCAGAGATTGCACAGTAATATAGCCTAAGTTGAATGGATGAAGATAGCAGCAGCTGTAGGCAAGCTAACTCTGTCAATCCTGTGCACTATCTCACTGGGAATACTATTAAATGTGGACAATCTAGAAGGCTTAATTTTCCCTTGAAAGCACCACATAAAGGAAGAATATGAGAGGCAAAAATTAAACAATGTGGGTTATGCCAAGGTTACCTTGAATCATATTGATGTCTGCTGGATTGATGGGAGCTGCAACCATTTTCACATGGACTCCAGAATCCCCGAGTTTGTCTAAAGCTACGTTTTTTAGGCTGCAAGGGAAAGCGGACAGAATATATTTATCATTCTATTTTTGTGTGTGTGTGTTTGTGTGTGTGTGTGTGAAGCCACAGGCTCTCCTCCTTTATCAGCTAAGCCATGGAAATAGGTAAGTATTGCTCCCTCCCATATTTGGGCATACCAGGGGTTGTGACAAAATACATACATACATACATACATACATACATACATACATACATACATATTAATAACATATAAAATCCATTTTCAGTTAAACAGTGTGTTGTCTGAATGCAAACATTTTTCGGAAATAATAATCAAAGTGGTTACAACAATGTTCATTACATTGGTATTAGTTCTATAATAATGGTAATAATAATAATAACCTATTTTAATAAACATTCCCTTGTATCATTAGTCCTTTTCTTATATTTCCATGTTTCTAACTTCTGTTTTTATTAGTTAACCATTGATAAAATAAGTCTTATGTTAAAAAGTATTCAGTTTCTTTCTTTTCTTTAATTGTAAGTGTTTCTTCTTCTTCCATTTCTGCACATTCTAGTATTTTTTTAAATCTCATTTTCATCTCTAGGGATTTCTTCACTTTTCTATTGCTGTGCAAATACAATTCTAGGTGCACTTAATACATGTAAAATCATTAGAATATTTGGGAAAGTACAACCAGATCCCTGCTGCGTTTATATTTTTGGATGCTGAGAAGGCCTTTGATCGAGTTAACTGGCAATTTCTGCTGAAGATACTGCAAAAAATGCAGATAGGAGATAATTTTTTACAGTCAATTAAAGCAATATACCAACAGCAAACAGCACAAATCATAGTCAATGGAAGTTTAACAGACTCTTTTCAAATTGGAAAAGGTACAAGACAGGGCTGTCCTTTGTCCCCATTATTGTTTATTATAACTTTGGAAGTATTGTTGAATAAAATACGGGGCTTGGATGGTTTAAAAGGGATCAAGATTAGGCAGCAAGAATATAGAGTCCGCGCTTTTGCGGATGATTTGGTCATAATATTGGAACAACCGCAGGAATCCAGTATGGTTTTAATGAATACGATTAATCAATATGGTCAAGTGTCTGGCTTTAAAATAAACTTAGGAAAAACCAAAATATTAGCTATAAATATGAATATTAAACAAAAGGAAGAATTAGGAGTGATGCTAGGATGTGAGGTAGTTAAAAAAGTCAAATATCTTGGAGTTAACATTTTAACTTCAAATGGGAAATTATATAAGCATAATTATGAACCACTTTGGCATAGCATACAGACAGAGATGAAAAAATGGGAGAAATTGCACTTATCTTTGCTGGGTAGGATAGCGGCAGTGAAAATGAACATTTTACCAAAATTTTTATTTCTTTTCCAAATGTTACCTATACTTAAAAAAGATGCGAACCTTTTAGAATGGCAGAAGGGTATCAACAAATTTGTGTGGGCAGGAAAGAAGCCGAGGGTAAAGATGAAAATAATGCAAGATGTACGTGAGAGAGGAGGATTGAAACTACCTAATTTAAAACTATATTATGATGCAGTGGCATTATCTGTAATTAGTGATTGGACTCATTTAACCAATGATAGAATATTGAGGGACACGATCTGGTATTTGGTTGGCATGCTTACCTGTTATTCAACAAAAAATTGGATAAGAATTTTAAAAGTCATATTTTAAGAAATGCTTTATTGCGGGTTTGGAAGAAATACCAATATAAATTAAATGACAAGATACCCATGTGGGCAATTCCTAGACACGCAATTGAAAATATGAATACAGCACAAAAACAGGACAGAATTACGTACAGACAGCTTCTTACCTCGGAAAGGGGGGTATTACAATTAAAATCTTTAGAGGTATTAAAAGAGGAGAAGGTAGTTCAAACATGGTTCCAGTATGGGCAATTACAGGCTAGGTGGAAAATAGATCAAAAAATTGGTTTTATCCAAGTTGAGGATAATCTGTTTAAACAAATAAGAGATCAAAGCTTAATGCATATAAAGAGGATATATAATGTATTAATACAGATGGATTCGGAAACAGAATTAGTTAAAGATTGTATGATAAAATGGGCTCAAAATATTGAGGAACCAATAATGTTGGATACATGGGAAAGAATCTGGGTAAGAAATGTGAAATTTACACAAGCTCAAAATCTGAGAGAAAATTTTTACAAGATGTTCTATAGATGGCATTTAGATCCTAAAAAGTTGGCTTCTATGTATCCGAATGTACAGCCTAAATGTTGGAGGTGTGGTTCTCTCGATGCTACATAGTATCATATATGGTGGACCTGCCAAAAGGTTAAGGCATTCTGGATAAAAATATGGTGGGTCATGCAAAATATTTTAAAAAGAAGGATAAAGTTTATTCCTCAGTTATTTTTACTAGGTATATGTACTGACTTTACAGTGGTAGAGACTAATTTGATTCTGCACCTGATAACTGCAGCAAGACTGTTGGTGGCACAATATTGGAAGAAGGAAGACTTGCCTACAATCCAAGAATGGACATTGAAAGTAACAAACTTAGCCGAGATGGCTAAAATATCGGCATATCTCAAAGATCATTCAAATGAGATATATAAACGAGACTGGAAAAAATGGATTGACTATATACAAAATAAATACGGGACTAAGAAATTCCAGTTAGCCTATGCTTAAGATCAGAAATGATTTAAACTGTTAAAAGTTCAGTAAGAAGAAGCTAAGGTCAATCTAGAATGTCATTAATTTCTTTATTTCTTTTTTCTCAATAGATTTTAGACTGTGTTAGTTAAAAATCCATACCGTGTACGGGTTCTGGGAAGTCGGGGGGGGGGGGAAGGAGGAGGGGGGTGGGGGGGTGGAGGGAGGGAGGGGCACACACAAAAAAATTGTACTTCAATGTCTTAATGATTGACAAATGATGAAATATTTGTGTTTTTTTTTAAAGAAATAAAATAAAAATTACCACTTAAAAAAAAAACATGTAAAATCAAATATGTATTCCCCTTGTTTTCTGGTTAAATGCCCAACAAAAATATTTCTGGTTTTAAATCTATTTGTTGCTTTATCATTTTTTCCAATGATATGTATTTTTGCCCAATTTTTTTTTTTGCTTTTGGGCATGTCCACCTCATATGAAAATGTGAACCAGAATATTTCACACATATGCGGTAGAGCTGGGCTGGGGAGATGGTTGGCACGCTTGCATAGAAGGCTCTGAGTGCCACCTGTGGCAAGCGTGCCATAAGTTCGCCACCACTGTTCTGAAAGATCATTTAATGACTACAATTGGGAGTGCAGGGATTGCAGTTATTGAGCAAAGCAGTCATATGGGCATCTTGTTTAATGATTGCTTCACTCAAAGATCAAGATTCAAATCTAAATTGTATTCATAAATTGAGGATTACTTGTACAGATTTACAATTAGTCTAAGATGAATTCACTTGATTTTGATAGATAATACTTGCTGGCCCTTTTTCTAATGATGCCCTTCCAGTTTGTTTCCTTTAAAATCTAATTCCTGGTTATTCCCCCCCCCCCCCCCCCCAGTTTAGTACAATGTCCATTTATTAAGTGCTAGCAAAATACTACAGAAAATATTTAATGTTAATTTTGTTTTGTGATAAGGAAATGAAGACTCCAATCTGTAGTAGCAATGTCAACATCACATCGCAGCAGAAATATCGGTTGGAATATAGAGGACTGGGGGAATACTGTTTCAGTATATTTATTTTTCTTAGGTACCATATTATTAATTTATTCCATTGAGTGCTAAATTAATTCTATTAAGTGCTACAAGTATTTTGAAAAATTTTAAAAATTGTTGTGTGTTAGGTTCAGCTGCTTTTATCTTCCTGATTTATTTCAAAAGGAATATCTCCAAAGCCAGCTGATTCTATTACAAAATAAAAATAATTCTCAATAAGCCTGGAAATTCCCAGGTTGCATAAAATACCCACTTGTGGATTTGAATCACTCAATAGAAAATCCTCAGCCAGAACCAACATACAGAAAGCGATGGATAGAAAGAACACATCCCAGCTCTTTAGACTTAGCATGATTAAACACAATAGGTTGGTAAAATCAATTCAAATCAGATCGGAAGAGTCTCTAAACCGCTATCAGATTATAAACCAATCTAGTTTTAGAATACTATTGTAGGAAGTTAGCACCCACCCCATTCCTAGAAAAATGAAATATTTTAGTAAATATTAAAAAGGCAGATTATTATATTTCCCTGGATGAGAAATGTAGAAACATATTTTTAGGCAGGAAACAGACTCACTCTTAATAGCCTCCACCCTCCTCAATGGCCCACAGCAGATGTCACACTTAAGAGATAAGGAGATAGCTGGGTCTATTCATAGGCAAATGCCCTCACCCAAGATCCAACAAAGGTAGAATTAAGTCCTCTACCCATCTCACCACATGGCACGTGGGAACATTATATCACCCAGCAAGGCTCAACCAAGCCTGGGACTCAGGACAGCCTACAGGGTTGCCCCTGCATGACTCCATGGGAGTCTGACAACCAATCAAATTCAAAAGCCCAGAGAAGGTATAAAACTCAGGGACTCTCAGCCTCTCTTCCCTCCCACCCCGCTTTACCCAACATCTTCAAGGCATGTGATCCTGTCCACCATTAAAACCATCTGGCAACCGAGGTGGCGCAGTAGTTAGGGTGCAGTACTGCAGGCCACTTCAGCTGACTGTTAACTGCAGTTCAGCGGTTCTAATCTCACCGGCTCAAGGTTGACTCAGCCTTCCATCCTTCCGAGGTGGGTGAAATGAGGACCCAGACTGTGGAGGCGATATGCTGACTCTGTAAACTGCTTAGAGAGGGCTGAAAGCCCTATGAAGCGGTATATAAGTCTAATTGCTATTGCTATCTTTCCAAACAGCCACCAAGTTTCCAGTGTCTTTTTTCCCCACTTGGAACTGAAGCTAGAAGGACATTTCTTCCAACACTATTTTTCCCTTCCATCACACCAGTTTTTAGGCATATGGCATATCCCAGGTAATAAGTCCTATTATTTCTCAGACTTGAACATAGAAAGCATTGTTTAATTTCTTCATAAAGAAAAAAAAGTCACATACTTCTGGAATTAAAATGGGACTGGATGTTTCAACAGAACGGTCCTGATAACTCAAAAATGTTCAGTTTGTAGAAGTTAGCACCCACTCCTCTCCTAGGAAAATAAGATATTTTAGGAAATATTAAAAGGACAGAATATTTCCCCTAAAAGGGAGAGAGAAACTCACACCCCCACACACACCTTTGTCAATGGGCCATTAAGGCCTGAGAGTCTATTCTACATAATAGGGATTGGGCGGCCTATAAATCGTATAAATAAATAACAAAGATCTACATCCTTCAGGCATAGGCATAATAGGAATCCCAAAGTCCTTTCATTATATCATCACCCAGCAAGAGTCAACCAAGCCTGGGGCTCAGGACAGCCTACAGAGTTGCCCTTTCATGGCCCCATGGGAGTCTGACAACCAATCAGAATACAAGCTCAAATTCAAAAACCCAGAGAGGGCATAAAATCCAGGCGCTCTCAGCATCTCTCTCCCCTTTTTTTCTTCACCCAGCATCTTCAAGGCATTTGATCTTGTCCACCATCAATAAACCTTCTTTCCAAGCAACTTCCATAAATCCAGTGTCTGCCCCCACCACCACTTGGAACTGAACCTAGATGGAAAAATCTTCCAACAGATTTTAGGTAGTTTTGAACTAATTGATCACAAACACGGCTGTTCAGCTTCAACTATTAATGCCACAGGAATGTTTATATAAGCTTTTTCAGTACAGCAACCCAAGGCCTTTTTTAAATTCTAAGTAACATCTGTGCAGCACTCAATGAGGTTTTATGGCTTATTTCAGTCTGGAATTACTGCTCATCTGTTTGAACTTAATTAGAATAGAGTTATCCATCACCCACATGGCTGTGGTGTTACTCTCTTCCTGAGCCACAGCCTTGCTCTATCATTAAAATGAGTACTATATATTTCCTGGCTTTTCAATTCTATCCTCCCCCAAGAGCACAAATAATTTCCCCTTCAATTACAAGTGGTTTACAGATTCAACTGGGATGGTGCTGGTCTAATTTAAAATATATTTCAAATATTTTTCGGATCCTTTTAAAAAAAATATAATGAGTCTAATAAAAAAACAAAAGATGCAAGAACATTAAATAATAGGCTCACCAATACTCAGCCCCTCCTTAATTCAGGGCAGTCCATAAAATACAATAAATTTGGGTGACTATATAAATTGAATAAACAAGCAAACGAACAATACAAGAAATGCATCTCAGCTAGAAGAAATTAAAAATGAATGGATCTTTAAAGCCTTAAGGGAAAAATAAAGCCAATTTTTCCTTGGGGTGCAGCTTCACAATGACGTGACTAAAAAGATTAATTTTCATCGTTTACCAAATACTTAATATTATACCCACAAGTCAACTAATATGTCTCTGTTACCGATTTTAAACCCAGGGAACTTTATTTACTTTCAGTTAAAAAAAACCAAGGTTAATACAGGTATGTATAAGGTAAAGGTTCCCCCACACATGTGTGTTAATCATTTCTGGCTGTAGGGGACGGTGCTCTTCTCTGTTTCTAAGCTGAAGAGCCAGCGCTGTCCGAAGATGTTTCCATGGTCATGTGGCTGGCATGACTAAACGCCAAAGACGCATAGAGGGCTGTTAACTTCCCACCAAAGGTGGTCCCTATTTTTCTACTTGCTTTCGAACTGCTAGGTTGGCAGAAGCTGGGACAAGTAACGGGAGCTCACCCCATTAGGCAGTGCTAGGGATTCAAACCGCTGAACTGCCGACCTTCTGATCGACAAGTTCAGTGTCTTAGCCACTGAGCCACCATGTCCCTTTTACAGGTAGGTATAAGATAGGGCAAAAAGGAAACATTCACATATGCTAGTTTTCTAGAAATAAGTTGATTTTGGGATGAGGGTAGCAAGTTTAATTTGCTAGTAGGGTAACATTCAATTGTACTAACTTTGATTTGAAATCTAAAGAGATACAAATACAGGAAACCTCTTTTAACAAAATCTTATACCATGGGGAAGGAAATGGTTAGAATGTCGTATTGTAGGCTGACTCTGCTTACTGCCAGGATTTCAGTTCCAACCGGCTCAAGGTTGACTCAGCCTTTCATCCTTCTGTTGGAAGGAAAATCCATCTGGTTCAGTTCCAAGGTGGGAGAAAGACCCTGGAAATAACATGGAGGCTGATTGGAAAGAAAGACTCTGTTTATTGATGAACAGAACCACAGTGTCCAGTTCTGGGGCAGCTGACCAAATAGTTGAATGAGTGGATGGAGTTTTATAGGTTACTGTGACTTTGAAGTTTTGAACTGTTCTGGGGATTGTGCACTGAAGGGCCTTGTGTCTTTTGCTAAATGATGGTGGGTTCATCCTATGTCCTAAAAGGTCATGTCTTCTCCTTTCTTAATCCCATCACCCTGGAGCTGAAGATGTTTTGTTTGGGAATAGATTGTCCCAGGATTTCTTAATGGGCCCAAAATCTCCCCTCTCTAAAGATTTCTGCTGGAAGCTGTTTTAGTAGGCAGGAAATTGGGGCTGGAACATGTTTCTCCATTTCTCCCTTTGGGAAAATATAATATTCTGCTTCTTTTAATATCCCCCCAAATATTTCATTCTTCAAGGGTTGCGGGGTGAACTTGTTGGGGATGAGATTGATGAGGATAGAGATTGTTGGGGATAATATGCTGACTCTCTAAAAACCACTTAGAAAGTGCTGTAAAGCACTATAAAGCAATATATAAGTGCTATTGCTGATGTGTGACCTGCTGTTAAACTAATAGAGCACATGCTGAACTTTTAAAACTTTAAACAAGTTTTAGAAGTGTTCATTTCTCTCTCTCTCTGTCTCTCTTTCTCATCACCATCACCCTAAGCATCACATCCTAAGTATTCCATTGTTAATTGTGGACAGGATTCATGTATTCATGTATTTTACTAATGATAACCTGCTTTGCTATGAATTGTAGTTTGTTGTGATAAGGCAATTTTGGCCTACTCAAACCAAAGCATTTCACAACTTAATCCAAGGCTGCTACAAATGGAAATTTCAACCCAGTAATGTCGATTAAATCTTGCTAGTAGATTTAATCCTGCAGCTTAATTCTAGGGTGTTTGTCAGCTAACTTTTTCCAGTCCGGAACAGGTATGTGGCTAATTGCAATGCTCTTAAGAGATGCTGGATGAATACGTTTTGTGGCTAATGAAGAATTAAATATAATAAAACCAGCACAGAGAAAAATTCCACATGAGATGCATCTCATTATGTGGCACAGACCATCTTTTTTCAATCAATAATTTATAGCTCCCTTGAAAAACTGATGTTGTAATGGAAATGCTGACAGACCATTAATTACCATATAGCCTGCAAAGTATGACAGAAACCTAATTGTCCAGATTTGCTCAAATATATTATACCACTCAGCTGAATAATGGCCACTTGCTGCAACGATCATGTACATTGTGTAAGAAACCTGTCGCTTAATCTACGAGCTGCTGGCCAGGGAATTTTACGGCCAATATCATATTTGATTTCCTTTCTGGACACAAATTAAATACCTCAGCAGCACTTGCAAAAGAAAGAGTGATGGAATAAGCGTATAGGATCACTGTAAGCACAACTCGCTTGAATCAAAAAAGAATAAGCCCTCCTGAGGCAGCATTTTCCAAATTTTTTATGACAGCTAAGTGAGATGTACTGTCCAGTCTCCACTTTCTTACCTTAGACTTTATTTACAGCATTTCATTTTGCTAGTTCTCTCTCTCTCTCTTGGGACTGGAAGCTAAAACATACGAAGAACGACTGCAGGAATTGGGTTTGCCTAATCTAATGAAAAGAAGGACTAGGGGTGACACAAGAGCAGTGTTCCAATATTTGAGAGGCTGCTACAAAGAAGACCGGGGGTGGGGGGGTGGGGGGGTGTTGTCAAGCTATTCTCCAAAGAACCTGAAGGCAGGACAAGAAGCAATGGGTGGAAACTAATCAAGGACAGAACCAACCTAGAACTAAGGAGAAATTTCCTTTCTAAGACCCCTTCCAACTCTGTTATTCTGTTTTATTAATTTCTAGTTAGTCTAGTTCAGGGGTAGTCAACCTTTTTATACCTACCGCCCACTTTTGTATTTCTGGTAGTATTAAAATTTTCTAACCGCCCACCAGTTCCACAGTAATGGTGATTTATAAAATAGGGAAGTAACTTTACTTTATAAAATTTATAAAGCAGAGTTACAGAAAACCCCTACCGCCCACCATGAAAGCTGGAATGCCCACTAGTGGGCGGTAGGGACCAGGTTGACTACCACTGCTCTAGTTGATATCAAATATTCTGTAGATTGCTCAACAAGCACAACTTTAAGATGCTTAGTATGCCCTGGGGCCCTTAGACTGCCCTTAGACTGCTTTACTACTGGTAGTAAATATTATATTTTAGTAAATATGTGGATATCTCCACATCTAACATAGAAACTCTATTCACACACCAAGCCATTTTTTACTTAATTGATTCAGCCATAATTTGTCTGAGTTCATACACATCACCCAATCCTAAATCATGCTTTGAAAATCAGATTTCATGGGTCTCAATTGCAGCAGGCATCCCCTCAAAATTATAGGAACAACAATAATATCTACACTGAAAGGAAATACAACACAGGACAGCTTAGCAAATTGCAAAGAAATCCATGAGACTGCCCTATTGTCCTGTCATGACCCACATTTCTTGAACATAGTGTCCTTAGTACAGTGCAGTGTCCTTAGTACATTTACAGCCTACTTTCACTACTCGTCTGGCTGATGCTGACTATGGGGAAAAGGTTAGCAATAAAAATAATATAGATTAACTGTATTGCTAACCTTTTCCCCATAGTTTCTATTATAGTTTGATGTAATGGTGAAGATGCTGGCCTAGAAATCAGGACACTTGTGAATTTAAGACTTTCCTTAGGTATGAAAGCCAGCTGGGGGGGACTTTGGGCCAGTCCCCCACTCTTAGCTCAGTCCACCTCACCGGGTTGTTGTTATGAAGAAAATAGGAGGAAGGAACAGATATTAGGTATGTTTATTGCCTTAAGATAGATAGGATAAAATAATAATGCACAAATGCAATCAAGGTCAGAATTCAAAAAAACCATCAAACCATTCGAAGTGCAGATTGTGCAAAGAACTAAAAGAAACACTACTATGTATGAATTAAATATGAATATGATTCATAATTATAAATATGCCAATATAATGAAAAGTATAAATAAGCCAATATAAAGAGAAATTTAGTTAAAACTACTCTTACATTACCACTATTGTTTCCAGTACTTTTATGTGTGTGTATCTTTTTATTTCTCTCCTGTAAATGATATAGCCTTACAATGCACCGTATTCAAAATATTTAGGAACACACACACACACACACACACACAGCTCATATACTCAGGTCCTGCCAAAATAAAGCTCTCCCAAATTGTCAATAAACAACATAACACAGTTGTCAAACTGATTCACTGGAATATCTGCAAAAATTATCATGTGCCAATAGTAAAAAAAAATGGTGGGAACATAATGGTTGAAATAACTTTGCTTTGGAGAAAAAATAGGAAGTGTGGATAATTGACGCAATATCAGAGGATGTTGAAACAGAAGACCAAGAATTGGAGAAGTTCACGAAGGATCAAGATCTAGATGATGGTGTAAGACCAGCCACAGTGGTCCCAGGGGTTTTCAGCACACTGGGTACCATGCCCCACCCCACCCCGCAAAAAATCCTGGAAAATCTGTGCATGGCAATATCCCCATCTGTCAATTGCAAAAAGGCTACCCTGGCTGGATCCGTAAATATACCACATTGATACGTTAAGTTAAAACATCCTAGGTTCTTGGGAAGCCCATGAGACATGCGGCAGCTGCGATTTCACACTGCTGTGCATAGAATAATAAAAAGCCATAATAATGTAACTTGGGATTGATGCCTGTCTAGAACAGGGGTCTCCATCCTTGGCAACTTTAAGACTTGTGGACTTCAATTCCCAGAATTCCTCAACCAGCTTTGCTGGCTGAGGAATTCTGGGAGTTGAAGTCCACAAGTCTTAAAGCTGCCAAGGTTGGTCTATAAAACACAGCCCCACTTCGGGGCAAAAAGCACGCCAAGCTTTCTCCGCTTACTGTAAGACCTGAGCCGGCTCTCCATGCTTCTCATAGACCAGTCCTCGAGGCCCCGTTTGCGTCGCTGCCGCGGCTGACCGAGCACGGGAGCTGTAACCAAAAAGGAGCCGCAGGACTCGAACCCGAGATCCTCCGACTACCGCCATGCCTAAATGGCAACAATCGTTAGAGTCCGCGGCGCCGCGGTGATGACGACACGCCAACTTTACTAGGGCCGTTGAAATGTACGTCATCACGGCGCTAAATTAACGCCCTGACTCCGCCCCGATCCCGCTCTTCCGCGTTGTGGCCCCGCCCCCTCGATGGTAGTAGTGATGGAGAAGGTTTGATGGAGGGGAGATGCTATGTTGCGCGCGCGTGTGTTATGTGTAGACCTGTGTGTGTCTATGTATATGTGTGTACATATTATATCTGCATATATGTGTATATATGTGTGTACATGTATGTATGTACCTATATATGTACATTTGTACATATGTATGTATATATATATATATATATATATATATATATATATATATATATATATATATATATATATATATATATATATGTATGTATATATATATATGTATATATATGTATATGTATATGTATATGTGTACATGCTTGTACGCCCTCATCAAATTGTCTGGATGATTTACAATAACAGAAAAGGAATCAGTAAAATTAATGCAGCCATAAATCACCAGTGCCTGGTGTGGGTATCCCCGTGCAGAAGGAAAACAGCCTCTTTGTATACCGCAGCAAGATGTTATTAAATAAAATGGAACAAAGTTTTATGGTGGGCTTGGAGTAGCAACCTATCATAATAACTGACAAAGCCTCAAACGGAAATGCAAGGGTAATTGCAAAGACAAGAATATAGACAGCAGCCTGCGTGTTTCAGCCGAGAAAGAAAACGGACGGTCCCTTGCTGCAGCGATATTTTAATTAAATTAAACCAAGTTCCGGGGGTGACTTCCAACAGCCAAACAATAAAACGCAGCCATAAACACAAGAACATATCAGTAGCCACAGAGAATGAAAACTGCATCCCAGGACACCAATATTATTACAAGTTACTTAACACCGTGGTGCACCTTTAAAAAATAAACCTTTTAGCCTGAGCTTGTTAAAAGTATCCTTCCCCCGAGTGGTTGCTTGGTGTGGTTACCACACTTGGAGTAACAAATAGGCAATTTTTATTTCTAATTCCAAATTGTCAAAAAAGCAATTTTATAAAGGGTTCTGGACTGTCAGTTGGGACAACTGTCTAAAATCAAAGGAAAACCGAGACTGATTTTGGTGGTGTGGGAGACGCCAACAAAAGACAAATTGAGTTCAAACATGGGCTGTCCATAAAAAGAAACCCAGAATCAATTTCCTGAATGGTAAATTATTTTGTTTGCCACAGACTGCATTGCAATATTGGATATTGGGAGGTCACCATTCTATACTTATTACTCTATTAATTAGGGGACTGGAGGCTAAAACATGAAGAACGGCTGCAGGAACTGGGTGTGTCTAGTTGAATGAAAAGAAGGACTGGGGGAGACATGATAGCAGTCTTCCAATATCAGGGATTGCCACAAGAAGAGGGAGTCAAGCTAATCTCCAAAGCACCTGAGGGTAGGACAGGAAGCAATGGGTGGAAACTAATCAAGGAGAGAAGCAACTCAGAACTAAGGAGAAATTTCCTGATAGATAGAACGATTAATCAGTGGACCAAATTGCATCCAGAAGTGGTAAATGCTCCAACACTGGACATTTTTAAGAAGATGTTGGATAACCATTTGTCTGAAGTGGTGTAGGGTTTCCCGCCTATGCACGGGGTTGGACTAGAAGACCTCCAAGGCGTCTTCCAACTCATTCTATTCTATTCTATTCTATTCTATTCTATTCTCTAGATTTCTCTAATACCTTATGCAAAGAGGGGCGGGATCTACTTTTGCCATGCTGTATATCGTTTTATAAACAACTATCCCTGTTGTTCTTATTTTGTTCTGACCTAAATAGTTCCAACAGGCTCCAATTATCTTACTTTGGACAAAGTCCCAGCTCTAAAAAAGCCTCTAATATTGGGGGAAATGGAAGGAAAGAGAAGAGGGCTACTAGCAGAAAGATCGAGAGATTCCATTTCAGAGGCCATGGGAGCATTGTTGGAAAACCTAAAGGCTCAGGTTAGGGATAGATGATCATGGAGAAAAACTATCCAGCAGGTTTAGTTGTTGAAATTGACCTGATGGCACACAGTCAATGAGACAAAACAAAACACAAATACAGGTAGACGTACAACAGTTCATTTAGTGACCATTTGAAGATTACAATGGCACTGAAAAAACGACTTATGACTGTTTCCCACTCCTACAACTCTTGCAGCATCCCCATGGTCACATGATCAAAATCCAGACACTTGGCAACTGACTAGTACTTAGGATGGTTGCAGTCTCCTAGGGTCATGTGATCATCTTTTGAGACCTTCTGGCAAGCAAAGTCAATGGTAAAGCCAGATTCACTTAACAACCGTGTTATTAATTTAACGCCTGCTGTGATTCACTTAGCCACTGTGGCAAGAAAGGTCATAAAATGGGGCAACACTCATATGTGAACATATGTTCACTTAAGAACAGAAATGTTGGGCTCATTATTGTGGTCTACCTATACATTTTCAAACCATCAGTTTTCAAACAGAGGCTAGTTCTGCTCCTTGGGTTTATTTTTTTTGGCGGGGGGGATTTTTCCCCTTGCAATTTTTCCAACATTCCTGGCAACTAGAGCAGTATTTCCAAACACCCCCCTCCCCATGAGATGGGTCAAAATGTAGATTTAAACAAGGCCGGGGAAATTATGCAAAGCAGGGCTACTTGAATTCTTTCCAGCCTTTTTACTAGCAGTGTTCATAAGAGGGTTTGACAGTTTTGTGCGAGAAATAACTCTTGCAGTCGTGTGTGTTTCTGTTTCTCCATTAAATTGTGTCTGGATAGGTCTGTGTTTACTGGAAAGCCCTTTTTTCTCAGGGCTACCTTTGCTACTATGGGTTTCCCATCCTATTCCCCATAGCTAGACTTGGTGGCATTCCATTGGGTGAGCCTCAGAGGTGGGCTTCAAAAATTTCAGCAATGGGTTCTCTGCCTGGTTGCTGGGTGGGCATGGCCATGGTGGGCATGGCCTAGTCGGCCTCCTGCACCATGGCGAGGAGAACATTTTCTCCTTCCCTAGGCTCCGGAGGTCTTCCTCGAGCTTCCGGGAGAGTGAAAACTGCCCCCCCTGGGCTCCCGGCCTTCTGGAATTTCCAGGAGGCCAATTTTTCCCCCTCCCCGAGCCGCCACCTGGGCCTGCACTTACCTTGCATCCAAAACGGGCCATGTGGAGACTCCTGGGAGGGCAGGGTGGAGTTGGAGGGGCCAGCCAGGAGTGGGATTTCGAGGTTCTCTGAACCAGCCCTAACTTTAGTCACGAGTTCTCCTGAACCTGGGCGTAGCAATCCAAAGCAGGACTGGATTTGCATTTCCAATTAGCGTTCCCCGGAATGGTTGAAACCAGGAGTCCTTGGTGCTCTCTGAGCTTGGTTATTTTCTTGCAGACGATTCATTATCCAAATTAGTGCTAGTGATGTTACCTGGTTTCGATAATGAAACCTCTGCAACAATCAACCAAGCTCAGAGAGTGCTAAGAACCCTTCATTCCAACCCTGAGCTACAAATATTCCTCTTTATTGTTGAAACCGACCAACAACAGATACAATAATTGTTTTTTTTTAACTTCCTCTTAGTGCTAATTGTTCTATAAAAGAGTGTTTCTCAACCTTGGCAGCAAGCTGGCTGGGGAATTCTGGGAGTTGAAGTCCATCCATCTTAAAATAGCCAAGGCTGAGAAACACTGTTCTATAGTTTTTGTTTGAAGAAAGCTATCCAATATACAATAATCAGGGTGAAAGAGAGATTGGGTTTTTCTGTTTCCTGATCATGTTATGTGAACACCCTTCCAGACCTTGTAAAAAGGATCATTTATCTATTTATTTCCATTTGTAGCTGCTTGGCTAGAAATACCCTGGGAGAGATTACAAATGCCTCCTATTTCATGGTATTCCATTTTTGGACTTTTCCTTATCAAGGGAAATCAACTGCCGACTTGCCTCAAAAATAGCAATACATTTCAAGGTCCCAATCTGAGTTGCTTGCGCTGAAGCCCAAGCATTTCCGTGCCTGTCGCCCGGAATAAATATATAAATAAATAAGATGGATGAGCTCCAGATGTTCGGAAGAAGCCGAGTTATTGCTGTGGTTAAAATCTTGCACTTAGTAATTTCCTGACTTATCTGTAAAAAATGAAACATTAATGACCTCTTTTGCTTTAATGTAAGTTCATAAACACATCATTTTCATAATGCCTCTAACTCTGCTGCATGCAAATGTGCTACTTTCTTTGGACCAAATGAAGCCCATTAGCAGAATACTCAGCACCAAGACGCTTTAAAAAAAAATGACATTCTGTTGAAATCTTGCTTTGCTCTCTTGCATATAATAGGCAGAAAATGGTGCAAAAGAATGCTGTATTTATGCAAAATGGTCTCCTAGCATGCAAGCTTCATAGATCAGCAGCTGGGTTCACATTTAAGGCTACAGCGTAGGCTACTTAGTTACTTCACTAAGCTTTACCGAATAATCTAGAATTAGTTAGGCTTGGACAACTGTGTTGATATGCCTAGCTTGGTTTATCCATATGCAAAGTCCAAACTGAAGAAGCCTGTAATGGTTGGTCCCAGACAGATCGTGAACCAGTAAAAGACGCACGGTGGATCAGCAACTTAATCAGCGGTGGGCTTCACATTTTGTTACCACTGCCAGCCACTGCACGCGCGCCCACTTGCTTCACGGGCGCACCAGCCACTTCCGCACATGCGCCTGGCCTTCCATACATGTTCTTTGCCCGTGTGCGTGCTTTCCGCTGCTTTCTGCTACTCGGTTGGATGAACTGGTCCGAACCGGCTGAATACCAGCTCTGGACTTAATGATGATGGACATGGTCTGGTCCAGCAGTTTGAGTTCTGGCACACTGCGTGGCTGGGTGAGATCCCGTCACTTGCCTCAGCTTCCCACCTAGTAGTTCGAAAGTATGTTCTGTGCAAGTAGATAAGTTGGTATCACTTTGGTAGGGAGACGAGCTGGTACTTTGTGTAGGCAGTCAGATTCCTGCCATCTGAATCTGAATTGACACCCATTTGCGAGATGGCTCCTGTGGAAGGAGGGGGTCTTGGATGCTGCTGCAGGAAGAGCCCCTTATCTGGTGCAAAGCTAGCTTGTTCTTCTTTGGTGCACTGTGGAAAATGCGTAAGCATGTACCACAACAGAGCTAGTAACTTGGCAGCCAAACTACTAGTCTGCATTAGCATTGTAGTCTCCTGGCTAATGTAACAATGCTAACAGTAATAATAATAATAATCTAGGAGACCAAGCATCCAGCCTGCAAGCTCCTTTGTTATCAGTGAAGGCACATCACTTTGCTAGTTAAAAAAAAAAAGGCAGACAGGAAATGAAAAACACGCTCCTTCAGTATCCTGTGGGATGTACAAGTGGAGCTGAGAATTGTTCAGCTGTAGTGTTTTTTGTAATTCTGATCTTTTCCCCCCCCAATAAATCTTCTTAAAGAGACCATGTGAGAATCATGCTTAGGGGGATTTTTTTTGGGGGGGAGGGGGTTCGGCAGATACCAAGAGCTTGCCAAAACCTTATGGCTTAGCCTTAGCACAATATGGGAACCGATCCAACAGGGCTACTGTGTTAACATTCATTGCTTTGATGCCATTGCTTTTTAATAGGGAAAAGGGACCCCAAAGGGCAATCAAATCGTTGCTTCCTGCTATATTCTTTTTACAGGCATATGGGAAGTGAGCTTGTGAATTTGAGAAAGTTTTTGGCAGGGTAACTTTGATACAACAGAATAACAGAGTTGGAAGGGACCTTGGAGGCCTTCTGGTCCAACCCCCTTGTCAGCCTCTGCTTCGCTTGCTTGCTATCGGCTCCCATAGAAACGGGGAGGGTGGGGGCATGGTATTGGAGATGGGAAAAATATGGCACTGGAGGAGATGTGGAAAAGGGAGTTTTGTTGTCACCATTTTCTGCGCATGCTGGTGGCCAGTGTTTGAGTCTGGTCAAGGCCAACCGTCTCGCAAACCAACCTGATGATGCCTTTTGAAGATGCAACCCACATGACACCTTAGGGAGCTGCAGATTGGACACTTGGAGGGGATCGTTGGAGGGAGGGGGCTGGGTATCTTTTGATATGTACTTGTTCGCACCTTTTTGGCTCAGATCTTGCTTTTCTTTTGCTGCTATCTTTTCATAACCAGCAAAAGTATCTTAAATTCCACGAACAATGGAGTTGAGAGTTTTCTTTCTT